>NC_134483.1:113550915-113694677 GCF_040206685.1 Ascaphus truei | reverse complement strand
TCCGGTTTATTTGTATTAATTGTGGCATAGAAGGTGCTACACTACTATATTATAGTATTCATTGATGGGCTACCTTCAATTAATGGTAATGAATCCTGTGATGCAGGGGATGCCATATGTGAGGTGACCTGGGATGCAGTTGGTGGCACATGTGATCCAAGCAGGGATGCGGGGCACACTGTGGAGTATAGAAATATATTTTGTTAATAAGCAAGTATATGAACGTTTAATTATCTGGTACATTAATAAATAACATTATTAAATTCATTAAAATATTTGGATAAGTGATAATTTAAGTGTGAAAAGCATCACCTGTTTATGGTACATATCAAGAATGTTTGTATGTAACAAATGAAGTATTCAAAATATTATATTTATATGTTATCATATAATGTTAATTTATATATGTATGAAGGAGTGGCTAATATTGAAAATTTTGAATCACATAATAAATATAAAACAATGACAAAAATAATGTTGCCATGTATTATGAAGTAATGACATAGTTAATTAGCAATTATTGATAATTGATTAAAGTCTTGTGAAAACAACAACAACAATTTATTACTATAAAATTGTTTTCATTGACAAAAATAATGACCTTCGGGAAACGGATGATCAAACACCCCGATATCCAAATCCCCTTCCAAGCTTTCAACCTGGTTTGGCGGCAATCTAGCACTCAACTGCTTCTCCCACGTAGTCAGGATTAGATTGGGTGCAGGAAGTCCTCCCCCTGTACCTGAAGCATGGAAATGTTGTTTTTGTAATTTGGATTTCAATCTCCGTTTGATATCGTCAAAACTCTTGTGACAGTTATCATGACTTCGAACTTGATTACCACAGCCAGTCACAGACACTCGAATGTGTTCCCACAATTCCCTTTTCACCGTTGACGATGTCTTTCTTTTAAATATACAAAAAAATAACCTTGATCATGGACATATCTTCCAATCTATGTTTAACATTCTCTAAAATGTATGAACTCTTGTAACATTTAGTTGAGATGATGTTTGCTAGTGTGTATGTAAAGCACATGTATATAGAAACTATTTGTAGGCATACACCTCCAATTAATATAGATGTAACTATAATATTTACATACTATTGTACAATACATGTATTTGTAACCCTACCACCACCACTCACCCCAGCCCCAGCACCACCACTCACCACACCAGTCACACACCATCACTCCCACTCCTCCCTCCCATACCTTCCATACCTCTAACACTCACAAATAAAAAATTAATTAATTAAATGACACACTCAAACACTTTCAACCTCACAAGACAAAAAAATTGTTAAATACATTTAGAATAAACAAGACAACACTATCACAATTCAATCCAACTATAACAATCACAAATCCTCACAAATACTAGGTCTGTCTGTCTCTCACTCACTCCCAACAACACAGAGAAAGATTAACAAAAAAACACCATTTAAATAGGCCGTTCAACTAATTGAATTTCTCGCGAGATTCTCGCACAATGCAAAAAAAATCATTTACATGCCACGCCATTTCCTCATGTTCTCGCAGACGAGAATCATGCGCCAGCAACATGCCATGTTTTGAAATGCTGATCTCACTGGTATTCGGGCCTTTCTGCATACTGTGAGAGTTACACGGCAAAAAATGTCGAATCAAAACACGCTGCAATTTTTTCTCCAGAGCTTTCTGCATAGGCCCTATAGTATCTATTTTGTGTATAATTGTAAACAGCTTATATAAACTTGTACCAGCAACTTCTATCAGGACCTATTTTATGCAATCACATTACAGAGATACTAAACATTATATTTTATATAATCAAAATATAACATTTGATATAATCTTATCTCAATATTTCTCTCTTTTCTCCACATCGCTTTGTCAAGTGACTTATTGGAATGTTACCCTAACTTAGCATCACATTATGCGTTACTGCAAAATCTTCAAAGGCAAAAAAAGAGTAACATTAAGTCATGTTTTTGGCCACAAACAGTATTGCGATAACAACAATGGGCCTCATTCAGAAAGCCTCGATAAGGCCCTTATCGAGCACTTATCGACCAAAATGGCTACTTGTAGTCAGTAAGCCTCGATAAGTGCTCGATAACGTCCTGTATCGACTGAAAATTTTATCACCAAAAGAAATTCGCCAATTGAGCGGCGATCAGCCACTTATCGACCATTTTCGTGATGATCATAAACTTGCGCGATTCAGATACCCGCGAGTCGGCTGTCGCGGTCTATCGCAGCCCATCCCAGCCCTAAAAGGCGTTCTTCTCCCCAAATCCAATTCACCTCAAACTTTAGGTAAATTGGTGGGGAGATGGCCTCGATGACCTGTGATGTGTCGGGACTTAGAAAAAATCAGGCCCTTTTCCTGCCTCGGATTGATGCCGGGGGTCTCCGGAGCTGATCGCCATTAATAGCAGCTCTGGACCCCCCCGGCATGCATCTGATGCAGAAAAAATGCATGTACAGCAACTTCATTACCTTAGCGGCTAACCGCTTAGGCAATGAAGGGGTTAAACACCCGTGCCAGGCTTTCTGTGGCTAGGGAGGGTGAGTGAAGAGGGAATTTGGCCCTTAGTGGCTGTTTAGGCCTTGCGGGGGGGGGGGGGTTGCGGGGGGACTTAACACCTTCATTACCTTAGCGGTTAATACCACTAAGGCAATAAAGGGGTTAACCCAACCGCTACCCACCCGCAAGGTCTAGACACCCATCCTAAGGGATAATACCCCCTTCACCCATCCGTGAGGCCCAAGCACCCACCCCTGACTGACTATACCCACCATTGAGTACTATAGTGGTACATCATACCCATAATAATAATATGGGCATGATAAGCCTCTATAGCACTCAATGGGCACCCAAATTACAATACATTAATACACTAGACACACAATAATAAAACTTAACTAAACTCCAAAAAACCACACTTCACTACATAAAAACAGTAGCCAGCTAATCCAATGAATACAAGCAATAACAACATCAACAATGAATTAATTAAACCATTAACCAATCAAACTAATTAATTCCTAAACCAATTCAAAATGAATAGTAACACTAACCAATCCAAACAATGAATTACTACAACATTAATGAATATCCACAGTAAAATACAAAGAAAGAAATTCTAACAATATCTGAACTAACCATAAAACGCATTAGCTAACATAATATAATATTAACTACAAACGAACACCAATCGCAAACCTTTTATTAGCATAAAGCATGAAAAAACAAACAATCACATCCACATAATAAACTGCAATGAAAAAAAGCAACAGAAATACCAAGAGAGAAATGCCCCCCAAATATTGGCATAATAATGTATTAATCTGTACCCTAAACAGGTACAGATTACTATATTATCAGTCAATGTGCCTCCCCCAAAAAATAAAAAAACACATCCAAAGAATAAACCTGTAAAAAGAGACGTTTACAAACATTGAATATATTACTTACCATTAGAAGCGGTGGCCCTCAGACTCCAGGGGTAACAAGAAGCTCACGTACCTTGAAGCCCTCCAACAGCATCCGATGCCATCCGCCATGAAGATCCAGATCAGGTACCCCAATCTTCTTTTTTCTTTCTCTAATCACCTTCTTCTATCTTCATCTGTAACCATTTCTTGATCTTCTTTATCTTCTTTCTTCATCTGTCAATCCAAAATACCCCATGGTAAATCCCAACTGATGTTGTCTCGTCGGCTTCTTGGGCTCAAATGAGGCGTCACGGCCTTAAATAGGGCTTGTGACGTCACATTTAGCCTCAAAATGGTTAACAGACACCTGATTGGCTGTTAAAACCATGTTCCGAATTTATTTTTATTTTTTGACATGACGTCACTTAAAGGGAATGATGCCAGCCAAACAGAATGACTGTGCTTAATACCGTGATAGCAACACCCAAAAAAACGTCATTTTAAATGCCCTGGCGATAATTTTTATCAACCCTCTCTGAATGAGGCCCAATGACTTTAGTGATAATTATATGCAAAACAGGTTGTCCCCCTAACATTCACAAAGGTCTATTAAGGTTAATGTACGGACATAACTAACATTATGTTAGTAAAGTTATTACTAAAAGTGGAAATTCTCCAATTAAGACCTTGAAATATGGGTTTTATGTGTGTGAGGACCCTGGCCATTCGTATGGACCAGCATCTTCAGGTACGCCGCGCTCAGCATCAGCAACCCCGGTCTACGCCATTTCAGTGCTCCCTTTTCCAGGTCATCTACTACCCCGAGACCCGTCTTCTCTCCGCTGCCGGCGCTGGAGGCCCCCGAGCCGATGCAACTCGGAGTCCAGCAACCTCGGGTACCGTTACGACAACTTCGCTCTACTGGACAGTCGTGCCATCATTGCGGATCTTCTGAGCAGCGCACTCGTAACAATCCACCATCTCCGGGAAACGGCCAAGCCCAGTGAGTACGAAGGGGCGCTCCCTGGGTGCTAATTCTCCTTGTCCCCCATCCAGAAGGGAACTTCCTAAAAGATTGACCATTCCCGTTTCCCTTTCTGGTCCGACCTTCCGCACCTCCACAGCAGCATTTATCGATTCCGGCGCAGGAGGGAACTTCATGGATCAGACTTTTTCTGAACAAAATCAGATTCCACTTTCCAAAAAGAACTCCCCCGTTGCCTTGGTCGGGATTGATAATTGGCCTCTCACTCCGGCTTATATCTCCTTGGAGACCGGTCCTATCACCCTTTCTACTCATTCTCACAAAGAGACTCTGGGCTTTGACGTGATTCATGCTCCGGGAACACCGATCACGCTCGGCTTGCCCTGGTTACAGAAGCACAATCCGCTCATCGATTGGGTATCCCCTAATCCTATTGACTGGAGGTCAAGGTCAGAAGAGTCTTCTTTGTCTACCGAACGACCATCTTTTCTATTAGCTAACACGTCCAGTTCTTTGAGGGAGTTACCTTCTCCGTACGCGGGATTTTTGGACGTTTTTAGCAAGACACAGTCTGAGCTCTTACCCCATCATCGTTCCTACGATTGTCCGATTGACCTGGTAACTGGATATACCTTGCCAAAGGCCAAATCTTACCCTCTCTCGTTGTCCGAGACGGAAGCTATGGACGAATATATTCGTGAGAATCTTAAGCGGGGCTTCATACGTCATTCCAACTCCCCTGCGGGGGCCGGATTCTTCTTTGTCAAGAAAAGGGATGGTACTCTTAGACCATGTATTGATTATCGGGGGCTGAATCAGATTACGGTGAAGAATCGTTATCCACTCCCACTCATCTCCGAACTCTTTGATAGACTTCAGGGGGCCAACTTCTTTACTAAACTTGACCTTCGTGGGGCATATAATCTCGTCCGTATCCGCAAGGGCGATGAATGGAAGACTGCCTTCAACACCCGTAGCGGACACTACGAATATCTAGTGATGCCCTTCGGTTTGTGCAATGCACCAGCAGTTTTTCAGGACTTCATCAATGACATTTTTCGGGACGTTCTCAATCGCTTTGTCATTGTTTACCTGATGACATCCTTATTTTTTCTCAAAACTTACAGGACCATATCATCCATACGACGTTTGTGCTTTCACGCCTCCGAGAGAACCGGTTGTTTGCTAAAATGGAGAAATGCATTTTTCACCAGTCTACCACTTCCTTTCTCGGATACATCATCTCCAACAGAGGCTTGGCCATGGACCCAGAGAAACTGAAAGCCATCGTGGATTGGCCGCAACCCACTTCCCTCAAATCTATTCAACGGTTTTTAGGTTTTGCCAACTATTACCGGAAGTTCATCCGTAACTTTTCTACCATTGTCGCCACTGACCCAAAAAGGTGCAGATCCTTCATCTTGGTCTTCTGAAGCAGTCACGGCATTCGAAACGCTGAAACAAGCTTTTGTCTCTGCTCCCATCCTTCGACACCCAGACACTCATTTGCCATTCACCCTAGAGGTTGACGCTTCGGACTGTGGGGCAGGTGCGGTTTTGTCTCAGAGATTTTCTTCCCAGGATAAACTTCATCCTTGCGGGTTTTTCTCCAAAAAGTTTTCCTCTGCAGAGAGAAATTATGACGTGGGCAATAGGGAACTTTTGGCCGTCAAGTTGGCCCTTCAAGAATGGAGGCATCTTCTGGAGGGGTCTAAAGAGCCATTCATTATTCTTACGGACCATAAAAACTTATTATACATTGAGAATGCCCGTCGTCTAGGTCCTCGCCAAGCCCGCTGGTCGTTATTTTTCTCCAGATTTAATTTTGTTCTCTCATATTTTCCCGGCACAAAGAACGTCAAGGTGGATGCTCTCTCCCAGCAATACTCTTCTGAAGAGAGATCGGAAAAGACCACCGAGCCCATCCTCCCTAAACAAAGAATCTTGGCAGCTGTGGCGTTCAAGAATCTTTAGAAGATCATCAAGTCACAAGAGAATCTTCCGACCGGTCTTGAGGTTCCAAAAGACTCTTTGTACGTAGAACCCAAATTCGTTCCTGAAATACTGGACTGGGGACATGCCGCCCGTTCGGCAGGGCATCCTGGATTCAAGAAGACGTTGGATCTCATCCGTCGCACTTTCTGGTGGCCCAATATGGTTAAAACCATTCTTGAATTTACACGGTCCTGTCCGGTATGTGCGCGTAACAAGACTCCTCGTCAGAAACCTCAGGGTCTCCTCTTACCTCTACCTATTCCGGAACGTCCCTGGTCCCACATTTCGATGGATTTTATTGTGGAGTTGCCTAGGTCGAATGGCATGAATACCATTCTTGTGGTAGTGGATCGGTTTTCCAAGATGGCACACTTTATCCCTCTCAAAGGATTACCCTCCTCACCCACCCTAGCTGATATTTTCTCCAAAGAGATTTTCCGTATCCATGGGATTCCCATATCCATTGTGTCTGATCGGGGCTCCCAGTTCGTCTCCAAGTTCTGGAGGAATTTCACCAAGAGACTGGGTATCTCATCTTCCTTTTCTTTTGGATATCACCCTCAATCCAACGGACAGACTGAGAGGGTTAATCAATCCCTCGAGAAATACTTAAGGTGCTTCGTCTCTAATTCTCAGGATGACTGGGCAGAACTACTTACCTGGGCTGAGTACGCCTTTAATTCTTCCAGGAATGAGTCTACCCGTGAGACCCCCTTCTTTATCAACTATGGATTCCATCCGGCTCGCCTACCCATTTCTAAAGACTCCTCTGGAGTACCAGCCATGGACGAGCATATTGCACTCCTACAAGACTCTTGGTCCAGAATCCAATCTGCACTACAAAAAGCATCCTTGACTTCTAAAACCCAGGCTGATCATCACCGTCGTCCGGCACCCAACTACAAACCCGGGGACAAGGTTTGGCTATCATCCAAGAACATCCATCTCAAAACTCCTTACCTCAAATTGGCTCCTAGGTTTCTGGGTCCCTTTTCCATCTTGGAGCAGGTAAATCCGGTTTCCTTTCGACTCCAACTTCCTCGTAGCATGAGAATTCCGAATGTCTTTCACACCTCGCTTCTCAAGCCATTCATCTCCAGTAGCCTATTTCCGGACCACACTTCTAAACCAGATCCTGTGATGGTACAGGGTAACGAAGAGTACGAGATACAGGCTTTACTGGATTCCCGTCTTTCGAGAGGTAAAGTCCACTTCTTGGTCCACTGGAAAGGTTTTGGAACCGAAGAGAGGTCATGGGTACCCCTGAAAGATATTCATGCTTCCGGACTTCTCAAACGCTTCCGAAAGAAGTTTCCATCAAAACCATGGAAGGATCGTCCTGAGGCCAATCCTGAAGGGGGGTACTGTGAGGATTCTGGGATCATGGCACCCGCCCCCGGGTTCCTCCTCACCTTCATTAAACCCCGCTGCTGTGGCGCGCGCACCTCGCCGGCGTCACTTTCCTCCAGCGGCTCTGGGGGTTCCCCGCCGTCCTCTGCATTCTCGCGCTCCTGCGGGATCATCCCTCCCTCATGCGGCTGCTACCGTTTACGAGCGCGCGCCCGTCTCTGTTACAGAGCACGCGCAGGACTCTCTTAATTTATTCACT
Organism: Ascaphus truei; assembly: GCF_040206685.1. Classification (NCBI taxonomy): domain Eukaryota; kingdom Metazoa; phylum Chordata; class Amphibia; order Anura; family Ascaphidae; genus Ascaphus; species Ascaphus truei. The sequence goes on along the minus strand of NC_134483.1, from coordinate 113,686,664 downwards.
TCTCCTGCAGTGAGGCTCCGCCCCCAACACATACACAAGGATCAATCAGGCATAAAGACTGCTCACCTGTATCCTCCTTTGGACAGCCTATCCAGGACAGCTCCATGCATTCCTCCAGGCCTGCCCCCTCTTCCTATTGGTCAGCCACGCTTTATATTGCCTGTCCTGCTCGACATAGTTTTCACTAGGATCACTACTCTGGCGTTCTCTCTCTCTATTCACTCAGGTTATGACTTGGCTTGGCGGACGTCCTTCTCTGGCTCTCGACCCCCTGCTTGGACAACGACCTTCCGGAATTCTCCAATCCCTGACCTTGGCTAACAGCAACGACGACAGCACTTCAACACCGGTACCGGCAAGTATTGCTAGCTAAACGTCATCTGGCCTGGCAACGCCTAAAACACCACACTCCGGACACGCTCCTTTTGCTGCGGGTGCGTGCCTATATACGTTCCTCACCTCAGTAGAAGGGACGTGTCTGGTCTGTGGGCAGCACCGGCGTAACAATGTGAGAGAGAGAGAATAATTTGTACTTCTCTTCAGACACCTACTTTAGACACTGTAGCATAGACAAAGAAAAGATATTCAGTGCGCCTCCTGCTGGGCACGCACTGAGCTCCAACAACACAAATAATAATCCTGTCTAACTACAAACGAGGTCAGGCGGTGATGTGCACGGCGCGACCGCGGATGAGGTGCAGACAACAAGGTGCTAATACTGCACTTTTGTGTGTCTGTTGAACATAAATCATGCTTTATCTGTATGCTCCTGTTTTTATTGTTAAATGTGAGTTTTAAAGCAATAATTTTTGCTGTAACCTGCTAATATATTTTGGCATTCTACACCATATTGTGCTTTCTGTTTATTTTTATTTTGGATTCCTAGATGGTTCTTCACATTGGAGGAGGCTTGAGTTGGGCGATATACCAGTATGTTGGTTAAACGGCGGTAATAAAAAATGACAATAATGCGATTTTTGAAACTTTTTATTACCGCAGTATTAGTATATTAGCCCGGTCACAAAGCTGATGCAGATTTGAATCTCCATCCTCCTAAGAATGGCAGGATGGGAGGAGGCATCCTCTGTTCTTACCACCAGCTGCAATGAAGCCCCCTATACCCAATGCACTAAGGAATCTTGCTCCCACCTCGCTGCACTAAGACCCTTCTCCTTCACCAAGTCCCCTTTCCCCACCCCCGGTGCATCAGACCTCTTCCATCACTGCCAAATGCTTCAAGGCCCTTTTCCAGGTTTCAAGATTAATTGATGATGTGATTGTTATATGGGATGGTTCAAAGTTACGATTGAAGGAGTTTGTCAAATTAATATAACATACATTTAAAATTGACCCTGGATTACAGCAGGGAAAAGTTATATTTCTTGATATAACAGTTACTATTTAAAGTGATGGTAGTTTACTGTAACGGGTGCTCACCACAAACAAGATGGGACTGCGAGGCTGACGTGGGGATGTTGTTGTACACCGACCTCCAGCCGCGTGAGCGCATCCGGAGTGCAGAGTGATAGTCGTAAAGTCGGGCCAGGGTTGGAGAAGGCAGGATAGTCGAAATACTCGCTGTGGTCAGGGGTTGGAGAAGTTGGATTGTCATAGAGGATATCCAGGGTCCAGGGGCAGAGAAGGTAGAGGTCCAGAAGCAAGCCAAGATCGAGGTAGAGAGAAGTCGGGGGTCTAGGTACAAGCCAAGGTTAAAACTTTGAGAAACAATACAGGATGAAAAATGTACAAGGCAACAGGACAAGGCAGCAGAAGCTGGAGGTAAGAACTATGTTCAGGAATGAAGAATTATGCTCAGCCAATGTATCAGAAATTGGCTGAGCAGATAAAGGGCAGGTGACCAATGAGCAGCCAGCAAGCAGCTGCACACATTAACATGAACCACCCACTCGGTAGCAAGCGCCCAATAGTAGAACGGAGGCGGAGTGAGCCGCAAGTGCAGGTGATCCTGGGTTAGTGTGAAGTTAAGGATTAACCCCTCGCATGCTCTTTGTGATGCTGCGCCGGTGCGTGGTTTCCTGCGCAAGTGATGTGTCACCCGTGTCGTCACGGGATGTGACATGGGGCAGGGTCCAAATTCAAACCTGGAGGTATCCACATGTCTGATGGCACGGCCCCGGTGGGTAGCTTCCCTGGTCTGCGGCGCATCACTGTGTCATCACGGAATGTGTTGTGGGGGCGGGACCTAACGCCGATCCTCACAGCACCCCCATTCGGGAGCGACCTCTGGGGCATCTCAGGGATGGTTTGAGAGGGTACTTCAAGTGGAATGCCCAAATTAGCCTGGGGGCATGTAATTGGTCCAGGAAGATCCAGGATCGCTCTTTGGGCCCAAAACCCCTCCAATGGACCAGATACTGGAGACTTCCACTGGTTATCCTGGAATCCAGTACTGATTGCACTTCAAATTCTTGTTGTCCCTCTACAAGGAGGGGTTCAGGAGGCGAGGCCGGGGCAGGAGACCGAGAATCCTGTACAAATGGCTTCAGAAGAGAGATGTGGAAAACAGATGGGATTCGCATGGAAGCCGGCAAGCATAGCGATAGGCCACTGGATTGATCTTCCCAATGATGGTGAATGGACCAATAAATCTCGGTGCCAATTTTGCTGTGAGTACTTTTAGGCGAATGTTTTTAGTGGATAGCCATACCCTATCCATTGGATTGTATGCTGGAGTGCTTCATTCATGCCAGTCCGTCTGCTTTTTCTGTATGGAAACTGCTCTCTTGAGATTCTCTTGAATCCTCTTCCATGAGTTCTGTAATTGCAGAATCCTGTTGTCAGCTGCTGGCCCCCCGGATCTGGGTCCTGTAGTGGAAAGTACTGAAGTGTGAAAGTCATAATTGATCAAAAATGAGTCCACTCTGTAAATTATTGTGAGAGAACTCGGCCCAGGGTAAAAGATCTGTCCTGTTTTCCTGGGTATCGGAAATAAAACATAGAATAAATTGTTCTAACGATTGGTTAGTCCGTTCTTTCTGACCATTGGTCTGGGGATGGTAACCAGAAGAAAAATAAAGAGAGATCCCCAATTGCTGGCAAAAGAACCACCAGAATTTAGAAATAAATTAGACCCCCCGATCTGAGACAATAACCTGATGTACCCCATGGAGATGAAAAATTTCTTGACCAAAACCTCTGATAGTTTGGGGGCATTAGGCAGGCCCTTAAGGGAATAAAGTGAGCTTGCTTGGGGAAATAGTGCACTACTACCAAGATGGTATTCATACCTTTGGATATCGGTAGTTCCACGATAAAATCCATGTATGGGTGGGTCCATGGATGATTTGGAATTGGAAGGGGTTGGAGTAACCCTTTGGGTCTGTTATGGGGAGTTTTATTTTAAGCACATGTAGGGCACGCAATGACAAATTCCTTGATCTCCCTCCACATTCCCGGCCACCAAAAGGTCTGTTCCATCAGGTCCATGGTTCTCCTAGTACCTGGGTGTCCAGAGCTCTTGGAGTAGTGACCCCATTCCAGTACCTTCCTACGATATGCAGGTGTGGTACAATGGCAACCCTCTGGGACTTTGAGACCCTCAGGAATTTCGGACTTACCTTGAACAACGTTCTCCAAAGAATCAAAGGTATTTGCGAAGATTATGCATGTTGGGGGAAGTATAGTCTCCTCTCGGTCTGCCTTCACATTCTTTGAGCCTGGTAGATACGAAATTATAAAATTGAACCGAGAAAAAAAAAGTGACCATCATGCTTGTCATGAACCCAACCGATGAGCGCCTTCAATGTATACGAGATTTTTGAGATCCGTCAGTATTGAGACTGGATTTTCAGTGCCCTCGAGCAGATGCCTCCATTCTTCTAAAGCCTTTTTGATGGCCAGGAGTTCCCGATTGCCTACATCGTAGTTTAATTCAGCAGAAGAGAATTTCTTGGAGAAGAAAGCGCAAGGGTGAAGTTTGGCATGAAGTGTCTTCCTCTGGACAATACTGCTCTGGCCCCGACGTCAGATGCATCCACTTCAAGGGTGAGGGGTAAACCAGGGTCCAGGTGCACGAGGACAGGAGCTGACACGGAGGCTGTTTTCAGTCTCTCGAATGCTTGAATAGCAGCAGGAGACCATGTGCCGGGATCAGCACCTTTCTGTGCTAAGGCCGTAATGGGCGCTACTACAGAGGAGAAGTTCTGTATGAATCTTCGGTAGTTGTTGGCAAAGCCTAAGAAGCATTGTACAGCTTTCAGAATCATGGGACAGGGCCAATCCAAGACCGCTTTCACCTTCGCTGGATCCATGACAAGGCCAGTATCAGAGATGGTATAACCTAAAAAGGCCGTCGTGGTCTGATGGAACTGACACTTCTCTAACTTAGCGAATAGATGATTCTCTCGTAGACGTAGAAGTACCAGTTTGAAGTACCAGGATGTTCTTGGAGAAGATTAGGATATAATCAAGGTAGACAATGACGTATTGGTCAAAGAGGTCCCTGAAAATTTAGTTGAAAAAGTCCTGGAATACTACTGGAGCATTACAAAGTCTGAAAGTCATAACAAGATATTAGTAATGTCCGTCTCGGGTGTTGAAGGCTGTCTTCCACTCGTCCCCCTGATGGATTCTTACTAGTCCAGTTTGGGCTCTGCCGTAAGCAGGGGTTCAGCCTCCAAGGAGCAAACAGGTGAGAACCACAGCATCACTAATACCTACACTGGCGACACACTTTATTCGAGCTCGGCTAGTCCCACGAATTCGGGTATACCCGGGTGTATTGAGGTTTGTGACTGTTTTCTGCCCGAGTGCATTGGGTTATTTTCCAGGCAGGGATTGAAGCATTTTATTCCCGCTGGCTGCAATACTGCACAGTATATATATATATACTGCATTACAATTCATGAAATACATGAATTTATCTAAGTTACAGTTAAATCTAAAAGACAAACTCTTTCAATAAAGTCCCTTAAAGTGACGTCACATACTTTTGAACTAATGTGACCTATCACATGGTACAACAACCAATGGGATTGTTTTCAATCCCATTGGCTGTAGTACCATGTGATATAGCCATCTGGTTTTAAGGATGTGATGTACCTCACTTGGAGATGATGTCACATCCATAAAAAAAAAAAAAGAGGTGGACACACAATACAGCTTCCAATCGGATTGGAGCTGTACCATCTGACCATAAAATGTGACGCGCAGGCCATATATAAGGCCTATACAGTACGTCTCATTTTACCTCAAGAAGCCGACGAGAGAACATCCTGTTCTGGATTTACCATGGGGCTTTGGATTGAGATATGAAGAAAGAAGATAAAAGAAAAGAAGAAAATAATGACAGATGAAGAAAGAAGTTGAGAAAAAGAGTGGTGGAGCACAGCTGTAAAAATAAAGGGCTGGAGGCTGCTGGCAAGTAAAAATGCTTTAATTTAAGGCATGAGTAGACCGGGCTACAAACAAAGAAGGTATCTCTAACGCATTTCGTGCTGTAGGATTCCTCATACTGGAAGGAGGCACGCTATACCTGTCCAGGAGGGATTCGTGAGTTATTTATTTCTGTTACTGCAGTTCTATCATTCATGGCTTTATATTGTCTCATGCCTATGGGTTGAGGGGTGCTGTCCCACAAGTGGGTGTGGGGTGTGCTCTCTTCAGTGAGTGTACATTTCACACACCCACTGAGGTGCATGCATACCACTCTTTACATTATCCTACAATATGGCTTTCAAGTGAGCATTCAATGCCTGTATACTGCACATGAAGTTAACTCTTTCCTGGATTTCAACGCTATATTGCACAATACTGCAGAGACATTTGTAGCACCTACAGGGATTCATTTCCCATATCCGCATTAGATGAAGAAAGAAGACAGTGATAAAAGATAAAAGAAAGAAGATTTTTTTCTACCTGATAATGGTCTTCAAGGTGGATGGCGTTGGATTGCGGGTGATGACGTCGCGGTATGAGAGCTTGCAGATACACCGGGATTCAGAGGGTGAAGACTTCTAAAAGTAAGAGAAATATTGAATGTATGTAAATGTGTTTTTTTCAGGTTTTTTCATTGTATTTATTTATTTTTATGTTTGTGATTGCCCATTGACTGATAATGTATTAATCTGTGCCCCTTTGGGACACAGATAATTACAGAGACATCCAATGCATTTTTGGCAAATGCTTCTATTGAATTGATTGTCATTTTTTTATGTTTGTTTTTATTGTTTGGATTCAATTGTTTGGGATTTGGATGGCTTGTTTTTAGAACACTTTAGGATCGGTTAGCATTCTAAATTAATTATTTATTTTGTTCGCTACTGGTTTAAATTAATTAATAGTTTTGCTGGCTAGTGTTTAAAAATTAATTCATTGTTTTGTTGGTTAGTGCTTTTATTTATTTATTTCATTTTTGGCAAGTGCTTTTATTTCTTGAATTGGGGTGTTTAGGTGTTTGTGTATATTTTTTATTATTGTATATTTGTGGCCTTCATGCTTTTTTATTAGGGTAGCCATTGACTGCTATAGTGGCTTATCATGCCCATATTATATGGGTATGATGTACCACTAGACCAGTCAATGGGTAGAGGGTAGGTATAGTGGTCCCGGGTGTGGGGTTAGGCCTCCCGGGTGGAAAGCAGGGGAGGGTGGGTTAACCCCTTACTTACTATAGAGGTTATTAACTGCTAAGGTGATTAAGGGTTTAGGGTCCATTAGATTGTATTTTTTTTTGTTTCAAATTTTTTTATTAGGCATTTATACATTATTCATAAATATAGATATATCTTAGCCTAATAAAGGGTTTTTTTTGTTTTTGACATTGAGAGCCCCACCAGGCCTCCGATCCTTTTGTTGGACCGAAAAGGGCAGGCGAGGGAGAAAGAAGAAGAAAGGGGGAGGGGAAAGAGTAAAGGGGGGGGGGGGGACGGTTCTCGACCTCCTATCCCGTCCGCCAGGTACCAAGTCCCGTCAACCACATCTTTTACTCTCTGATGCCTACAGTAGGTCATCTTCCTTTTATGTATGGGGGTTTCTACCATGTTGGTTGGGTCAGCCATGTTTCCCAAACTTTGTAAAAGGATGTTGTGGTTCTTTTCAGAAAGGCTGAGAGTTTTTCCATTAGCATTACTTCATAGATCATTTTCTTTACTGTTTGCTTGGGGGGAGGGGGGGTGATACCTTCTTCCATGAGGCGGCCACTGCACATCTAGCTGCTGTGAGAATGAAGAAGATTAATTTTCTTATTGGGCAGTCAATATTTTTTATTGGCCTGGCCAATAAGTAGATCAGCGGGTCTATGGGTATTGTGAGTTCTTTTATTATAGTTTGTATGGTTAGCCAATATTTTTGAATCTCTGGGCATGACCACCAAATGTGGGCCATGTCCCCCTTTTGTCCGCAGCCTCTCCATCATAGATCCGAGGCCAGAGGGTAGATTTATCTTAATCTGACTGGGGTAAGATACAAGTGGAACAGTATTTTATAAATGTTTTCCTTAGTCGTGGTACATATGGAAGTTCCTGAAGCAGGTTCCCATATACTTTCCCAATCCTCCCTGTCTATAACTATATTCAATTCAGCTGCCCATTTGAGCATATAGTCATGGGTAGGGGGGTCTGCCGACTTCTCCATTTCGGCGTATATTTGCGTTATAAGACCTTTTGATGAGCGGTGTTCCTACACAGCCTTTCAAAATTAGTGAGAGGGGGGAATTCTTATGTTGGCGATAGGTTTTGTATAAAGTATTGAATCTGGAGATATTTGAACGCGTTTAGTTCTGGAATTTCATATTTGTTTTTTTAATCTTTGGTAGCTTAGGAACTGTCCTAAACTCAGTAGGTCAGCGACCTGATATTTTTTTATTTAAATTGGTCGAATTGTCTGAGTTCACAACCGGGAGGGAATTTAGGGTTTTGAAAATTGGAATGAGTTGGGAGTTATTGGTTGTGAGCTTATATTTAAATTTGGATTTCATCCAAATCTCCCACGTGTGCCTCATCGGTCCTAATTTAAATGTACTAGTTTGTGTATCTCCCTTGTTCAGGGACCAAAGACAAGCTGGCAGAGAAGGCGTGCCGGCGTACTGTGATTATATATCTAACCAGCAATATTGGTCTGGATCGGCATTCCATACCACTGCTTGTCGCAGCTGAGTGGCTCGGTAATATCTTATGATGTCTGGGACTCCAAGGCCTCCTCTCCCCCCAGATGAGAGTAGAACTGACCTAGCGGTCCTGGGATTTTTACCCTGCCAAATAAAAGGAAATATTTGTTTCTGAATATTTTTCAATTCTGAGCCAGGGATGTGGACCGGGAGAGTCTGGAAATAATATAACAATCTGGGAAGTATTTTCATTTTGACCGAGATCATTCTCCCGATCCATGATATTTGGTAACCTTCCCATTTGTCTAGGTCATTTTTAATTTTCCGGAATAGGGCTGGGTAATTGTGTTGGTATAGGGACTGGTAGTTCCTTGATATATTTACTCCCAAATATTTAATATATGAGGAACTCCAGCGATAATTAAAATTTAGTTTAAATAATTTCATCTCTGGCTCTGGCAGATTTAAGTTTAAGGCTTCGGATTTGTCGCTATTGATTTTATATCCTGAAATTTTACCAAAGCCCAGGAGTTCTTTTTGGAGATTAGGGAGGGAAATTTGGGGTTTGGATAGAGTTAGAATTATATCATCTGCGAACAGAGATATCTTGTATTGTTTATTTCCAATTTCTATCCCTTTGATGTCAACGTTATCTCGAATTTTTGATGCCAGGGGTTCTATGGTCAGTGCAAAGAGGAGAGGGGATAGGGGGCATCCTTGTCTTGAGCCATTTTTAATATTGAATCGCTGTAGGTTGCCCCCTGGGAGTTTCACCATCGCTGATGGATCTTGGTAAAGTCTATGGACACCCTCTAGATATGTGTCTTTGAAGCCGAATTTTTGTAGGGTGTTATCTAAAAATAACCAGTCAATTCTATCGAACGCCTTCTCTACCTCTAGGCTTAGCATTATTGCTTTGGTTCCTGTAAGGTGTACGTGGTCTACTTTATTGATTATCTTACGGGTGTTGTCTGAGGCTTGCCTGCCCGCGACAAACCCAACTTGATCTATATTTATAAGTCTGGGTAAAATAGGTTTCAACCTATTTGCTAGAATTTTACTATATAATTTGAGGTCATTGTTTAGGAGGGAGATTGGACGGTAGCTTCCACATTGCATCAGGTCTCTTCCATCTTTATGTATAATAGCTAAATTGGCCAGAGTCATTGAGGTAGGGATTGGGTTCCCTTCCATGAAAAAGTTAAACATTTTTAATAGATGCATGGATAATATTGCTAAAAATCTCTTGTAGTAAACATTGGTGAACCCATCAACGCCTGGGGACTTAGACACCTTCAGCACTTTTACTGCCTCTTACAATTCTTCTTTTGATATCTCAGCATTAAGTATTGCATTTTCCTCCTCTGTTAATGTGGGAAGGTGGCAGTTGTCAAGATATTTTTTTATGGACTCTGATGCTGTTGGTTCGGGATGTCCCTTTTGGGTTCTTAGGTTATATAATTTAGTGTAGAATTGAGTAAATTCTGCTGCTATTTTTTTGTTGCTATATTGTATCTCACCAGACCTATTTTTGATCGCTGTTATCAGGGGAGGGGGGGGGGACAGGAGGGCTGGGGGTGGGGAGAACAGGGTGAGGAAGGGGGAGAGGAATGGGAGGGGGGAGGAGAGGGAGGAGGGAGGGGGAAGGGGAGGGAGGGTGGAGGATAGGGAGGGGGGAGGAAAGGGAGGGGGGAGGAGAGGGAGGAGGGAGGGAAGGGGGAGGGGGAAGGAGAGAGAGGGAGGGTGGGTGGGCTAGGGAACCTTATTGTACAACAAGCTCTGCAGTGGGGGTTGTTGTGTATAGCATAACTCTTTGGCATGACAGTACCTGCAGCGAAGACTGTGCATAACAAAATAACTAACTTTTATAACAATATCTATTGCCAGAACTGGGCGTTACATCATAGTTAACTGGGATTGCAATCCCTGCATCTAAAACTATGTACTATGTGATATATCAGTACTGGTTGGACCGTTTGGGAGATCCTTTTGAGAGATGGGGGGGGGGAACAGCTGGGAACAATGTGAACAATATACATGAAAGGAAAGTGGTGTGCTGAAGTGGGGGGGGATACAGTATGGGACAGATTATATAGCAGTGCTTTCTATGAGAGCTCTATACATCCTATCATAACGAGCTTAAAACTTAGTAAAACCGTTTGAGGGAGGGGTGGAAGGGATTAGTTTATACAGCAGAGCATTTAGTAGTGTCTATGTTTCGCAGCACAATTGATATTAAAAATGGTTAAGATCCTATGGGACAGAGGGAGGGGGGAGAGACAGGGGTTGGCATTGCTTCAGTGTCTACAGTGAGTTCTATGCATCATGACAGAACAAGCTTAAACCTTAATAAAACCTTTTTTTTTGTTTTGCGGGGGGGAGGAGCATTAGGGAACAGTTTATAGAACAACTCGAGCGGTGGTAACTGTGCCTTGCAGTATAACTGACATTAGATTCGTTAAGATCTTATAGAGAAGGGGGGGCCAGGGATTAGTGTTACAGCCATCTCTACAGTGAGTCCTATATCTCAACTGATAACAAGCTTAAACCTTAGCAAAACCTTTTAGGGGGGGGTGGAGGGGGGAGCTGTGGGGAGCAGTTTGTACAGCAAGGCATTCAATGATAACTGTGATTTGCTACATGACTGATATAGAACTTGTTAAGATCTTGTAGAGAGGGGGGAGGGGGGGCAAAAAGAGGGGAGGGGGACAACAAGGAGCTAATATTTCAGCAAGGCATATAACAAATATCATACATTGAAACAGGGCTGGTAGAGGCTTATTTTCCAGCAAAACATGTAACGAGAACTGTATACTATAGCTGGGTTGGTGTAAGTCTTGATTCAGCCATTTGGGAGGGGGGGGGGGGGTGTAAGGGTGGGGGGGATTGGTGGGGGAGGGGGGGAGTAGAAGGGGGAAGGGGGTATGGGTGGGGGAGGGAGGGAGGGGGTGGGTGGGCAACGAGGAGCTTATATTTCAGCAGCCCACATAACAAAAACTGTATATTGCAACAGGGTTGCTTCAGATCTTATTTTTCATCAATATATGCATCGAGAGCTGCAGTTTGTGACTGGATTGGTATAGGTCTAACTCCGGGGGATTCCTCTAGCGTCCAGGTCTCCTATTGATGCGGGTCTCGGGCCTGGAGCCTCTCTTCTGGACTAATAGGGAGTTTTCCTAGTCCCCACCCCGTCATCCTGTCAGGGAGCGCTCCCCCTTCTTTCATTAGCGGGCAGCGTCTGGTCACTTCAGGGGCTTATCTCCTCTCGCCTCTCCTCTACGCAGGCAGATCGGCACTCCAGGGGAAGGCAGAAATATGGAAGGGGTGGGGGACACTGTCTCCTTGGTCACCCACCTCTTCGTCGTAGTCTGCAGTGTCATCTGGTTGGATGCTCGGCTTGACTGGTAGAAACTGTTAACCTCCGCAAGGGTACATCCAGCTCTCAGGTCTGTTGATCGGTGCCTGCGATTCGGCTCCTTCAAGTGGGGACATCTGGATTCATTGATTGGCATCTCTCCAGTTCCTGGTGTCTCCATAGCCAACAGGGCTAAACGGTAAATGGGTATAACGGGTAACAATGAATCACTGAACCTATATTTATTTATTTTCCTGTTGTCGCAGTTCTGCTATCCTTTTTGAAGTTCTGATGGGAGCTTCTTCAGCCTCTGCTCTTTGGGACTGGGATGTCTCGGCACTCCAAGCAGGGGAGGGGGGTTCAGTCCCAGCGCTCGGGCGAACTGCGCCATCTCTTCAGGGTGTCTGATACTGAGGTACTTTCCATTTTTATTCGCCACTAATTTGAATGGGATCCCCCATTTATATTTTATAGCATTGTCCCGTAGTAGGAGTGTTAGAGGTCGTATCTCTTTATGGCGGTTAATTGTAATTTTGGATAAATCACTGTACACTTGTATGGATTCCTCTTTGAAGTTGATGGGTTCTCTTTCTCGTCAGGCCTCCATCAATTTTTCTTTGGTGGCATATCTGTGCATGCGGACGATCACCTCCCTCCTGCGGCCGAGGTCTTCCGAACTCGGTCCCAGTGCGCGATGCGCTCTCTCCATTTCGAGGTCCCTGTAGTCCAGTTCGGCACAGATTGTGTTGAAAAACTCCATAAGGTAGGTCTTGAGCTGGCCAGGGAGGACCGTTACAGGGACTCCGCGGATACTTATGTTTTGCCACTGGTCGCGGTTCTCTTGGTCTTCTAGGCTGTCTTTTAGACAGTTGACCTCCATTCCTAACTGGAAAATGTCATCATCTGCTTCTGCTTGCAACTGCAGGGCTTAATCCATCTTATGCTCCCGTGCTGTTGTGCGTTCTGTGAGGCCTGTAATATCTTGTTTTAGTTCTGTTACTGCTGCTTTTAAATCAGCTTGCAGTGATATGTGCAGTTTTCAAGCATCGAGGTCATTAAGTCATCCATGTATTCTCGGGTTATTCCCTCCTCTCGACCCGCATTGTCCTCCGGCCGGTCCTGGTCTGGTGCTGGTTGTTTGGGGCCGCGTGCGCTGGTTGGCATGGCGCCATCTTGGCTCTTAGCTCCCGCATCAGAGCCCCGATGCGTGGGGGAGAAAAACCTCAAAACCCCTTAGGTCGGTTGGGCTTTTGGTTTGCTAGCCATGCCTCGATGTTCAGTGGACTAGGAGGATCGTTTTTTAGTCACTTGTTTTGGGGAAAAAGCTCTTCTAATTAGGGTTATTTACGAGGGTCTGTGGAGCTCTCCTCTCACACAGCCATCTTCACCGACGTCCTGGACATGCCCCCAGAATGTATTTTTTATTGTATTCTTTCCAGCAACGGAGGACATGGACCTACAGTATGCGGATTAGGATGGGTAGAAAGTTTTATTTACTCTATTTATAAAACTAATTTATATAAGTATTTATAAAACTAATGTTTTATTTTATAATGGGCAAATGAGCTATTATCCATATCTGGATAATAGTTATTTTGCTCATTACTGTACTGTATGTGTTGTGGGAGGGTGGAGAGGGGTGTATTTATTTCAATGTATTGCACATTTTGTTTGCCACAGGATTGGTACCGCAGGCTAGCAGGGATGTGCAGAGACCACCTGAGGGCCCTCAGACACCCGTGGGGACCACCTAAATACTCCAGGACACCCGCAAGGACCACCTGAGGACCCACGGACCCCCGCAGGGACCACCTGTGGAGACCATCCGAGGGAACCCAGAAACTCATGGGAACCAGCCGAGGGCCCCCAGACACCCACGGAGACCACCCAAGGGCCTCTAGACACCCACAGGCACCACCTGAGGGCCCCAAGAAACCTGCAGGGACCAACTGAGGACTCCCGGACATGTGTTGGGACCACCTAAGGACTCCCAGACACCCACAGGACCACTCATGGGACCGGCAAAGGCCCCCCAGATACCCGTGGGGATTACCAGAGGGCCCCCAGACACCCACGGTGACCACCCAATGGCCACCAGACACCCACGGAGACCACCTGAGGATTACCAGACACCTGCGGGGACCACTAGAGGACTCCCCGACACCTGTGGGGACCCCCTAAGGACTCCTAGAGAGCCGCGGGGACCACCCAAGGCCCCACAGACACCCGTGGGGATGACCAGAGGGCCCCCAGACACCCGTGGGGACCACCTGAGGACTCCTGGACACCTGCAGGGACCACCTGAGGAGGTGGGTATTATGTTGGTAGTGGGGGTGGGTGAAGGGGTTATTTGGCCCTTATGGGTAGCGGGAGGGAATACCCCCTTCACTGCCTTAGCAGTTAGCCACGAAGTTAATGAAGTTGCCTGTAAATGCATTTTTATTTCATGGGATTCATGCCGGGGTCTCCGGTGCTGATATTAATGGATATCAGCTCTGGAGACTCCCGGCATCAATCCGATGCTGAATGCATTTTTTTTCTAAGTCCTGTGTCGCCGCCACTCAGCATCTCTCCCCAGCATCACGCCAACTGTTCCAGGCGTGAGGATTTGGGGAGAAAATCGCCATTCTAGAGCCGTGATAGGCCTTGATAACCTAATCACGGCTACTAGAATTGCACTAGTTTCAGAACCTGCCGATAATTGACTTATCACCGCTTACTTGGCGATCGTTTTTGATGGCTGAAAAATTTGGCGATTCATTCCTTTATCGCCCACTTATCGAGTCTTACAGAATCGCAGTAGGTATTTTGGCTAAGTGCACGATAAGTGGCTTATGAACGCTTATAGCATAGGCCCCATTATGTTTTACAATTTTGGAAAATATACAAAGTAATTGGCACCATCAAGGATCTTAATACTTCAGATGCCTGCGGAATACATGTATAAGGCAAACAAGACTAGCAAAGAGCCCAATATTACACAGACAATCTTTATCAAAATACATGAAACCCAGCAAACTTCCGGAAGGTCATTAATGTTCCCACTCTCAATTAAGTAATTACTATAAGAAGACAAAATTCTTATGCTAAATTCAATCTGTCTTTCACCCAAACCACTCCATGGTAACAACCCTCTTAAAAGTTTGCAACGAGACACTTTCTTCTATTTTTTCTTGGTTCTTTACGTGACATCACTATCTATTCTATATTCTAATAATGACGGTGAGTGTACAATTGAAACCGCCCTCCTGATGAAGCAAAGTGCGAAATGTACATTGGGTCTTTTAGGTCTTCAAACATGGATGCCTCCTGACTTCGCTGCCTCTAACATTATGGCTTCGATTTGAGGTTGTTTTTCCTTCCCCTTTTCCAAAATCGCTGTCAACAGGATGGAACCTAATTCGTCCACACTGAAACAACCTCTACCATCTTGCTTCCTGCCTTCACTCCAAACATAGGAAGTCAACCTAAGGTTGAGATGGAAATTACTCACAACTTTCATCTCCCTTTTATAAGACTGTCATCCCACTCACTCTTTGCCTTTGCAAGGTTCTTCATTTCTGGTTCCAGGCAGTTATCCCTACTTTGTTTATGTCGTAATGTCTATGTAGGTAATAAAGAAATAAACGTAGCACTTTCCGCAGTTGACATACTTTTATTTGTTGCAAATCCAAGGGAAAGTTTAGAAGAAATTTGTGAAATCATAATAGAATATAGCACATTCTCAGGATATAAAGGGAGAGATACCTAACCACCACCACCAATCACAATTCCTATTTCGCCACCCTTTAAGTGTTGTTTAATTTTTTTATTTCAGCCTCAATTTGCATTATGGAGCTACTTGAGTTATTGGTAAAAAATGCGAGTTCCACCCTTTTTTGACCTACAGTACTGATCGGATTATCAGAGCAAAAGTGATAATGCATGTGAAAAAGCTGTTTACATGCTACACATGCAAAATCGCTTGTAAAGTGCCCTTTACAAGCAGTACTGTAAGTCACTTATCGAAGCTACTAGAATAAGCCCCTAATATGGGTGTCATGTAACCATTACGGATCTCATCCCATTGACACTGCCAAAATTGTACGCTGGTGCACATTGGAAAAAAATGTAGCATAGTATGTTATTATATTGACACGAAAAGCTGGAACATTAAAAATAGTGCTACTTGTGTTAAATTTGGCATTACTACATAAATTCTAGTGCTTCCAAAGTGCAGTGAAATGCATGCCATGTTAGATCACGGTATGTATTCTGATAACAGAAAAACATTTGTATTATTCCATGGAATATAGAATTTTTTTTTACTTTTAGTGTGTGAAAAGGTTATAATTTAAAAAACAATAACATTTGCTGAAAAGAAAGTGGTGCAAAGCTGGAGATGACAACAATCTGTACTGTGTATCTATAATATGGTTACCCTTAAAAGCATTTTAATCAAAGCTAAACATGGATGAGCAATGATCATCAGTCACAAACACCTACATGCCCCGTCGTGCTGTTTTGTAATGGAAAGTATGCTACTGTGATTTTGATTAACATATTTCACTTTAACTTTCTGCTGTGTTATACCGCCTGCGTTTCTGAATATTAAAAGGAAGTTGTTTGCAGAGATGTTGAAAAACAAATCACAGTCAAGTTTTACTTGTTAAATAAAGAAACAAATTTTGACAAGTTGAAAATATTTTTTGTTGCCTGTTCTCTACAATATATATCTTTTCAGTCAATTAATTATTTGCTTTTTTGTCTCTCTTTTCTTTGCGTACAGATGTTACTAAACTTAGGGGCCGATTCACAAAGCAGTGATAAGTGGTTTTAAGTGAGATAAATGTCTTTAAAGCGCAATACTGCCTATTGTGCGAGTCACAAAGCAGTGATAACAGTGCAATATCGCGCTACTGTATAATGGCTTTTTATTACCAATAAACAGTCAGTGAGAAAAAAATCGCCCTATAGGCCAAAAAATGGCAAACCTACCGGTTTTTGCCAGTAAGCGCTATTCACAAAGCTGTGATAACTGAATCATACTTAAAAAAAACTAGTCATTTCTTTTCACCAGCTAAAAGCATTTTTTTTTCTGCACAGCATTAATACAAGAGGCCAGCGGGGGTCTCCGGGTGGTCCCCGGGGGCCCCACGGGTGTCCGGGGGTCCTCGGGTGGTCCCTGTGTGTGTCCGGGGGCCTCCAGGTAATTGCCATGGGTGTCTGGGGGTGCCACAGGGGCCCGGGGGTCCTCGGGTGGTCCCCGCGGGTGTCCGGGGGCCCCCGCTGGCCTGCAGTACCAATCCTGTGTCAAAAAAATAAAAAGTGCAATACAACGCTATAAAGACCCAACCCCTCCCCCCCAACACATACAGTACAGTAATGGGCAAAATACTATTATCCAGATATGGATAATAGTGCATTTGTCCATTTAAAATAAATCATCAACCAGCAGTATAAAGTAGAAAATGGTGAGAATGAAAATTCCACAGCGATGCTTCCGGAGGTTAAGTCCTTATAAGGTACAATAAAAGTCACTCTCAATATATATATAAAGAGTCCCAGACACTGTAATTGAAGTTGGAGGAAGTGTCTCGCGGTGTCAGTGATAATCACTGAATTCACAGAAACCCATTTAATATGATCATGAAAAACTCCATGTTGCATGCAGTTTAACTAGCCCAATCCTTATGGCATAAAAAGTTAACTCTGCAATATCACAGCATTGTGGTAAACATCCATAATATGGAGTATTGTTTGTAAAGGTTTTTACTCACTCCGTTCCGTGCGTCCACGTGGACTGTCAGCGTGCTCCTGCCGAAAGGATCAATATGGTGTTGCAATAGTGAGGTGGTGCATCTGCTTTGAAGGGAAAAATATGACCGGACTGCTATATGCTAGTACAAAAATAATTTTATTGGTACATAAAAAAAAGCGTTTCGTGCAGGTATCTGTACTTTATCAAAGAATTTTGATAACTCAGATACCGACATGAAACCCGTAAAAGGACTTTCCCTTACTGCTTTTTTATGTGCCAATAAAATTATTTTTGTACTAGCATATAGCAGTCCAGTCACATTTTTCCCTTCAAAGTAGATGCACCGCCTCACTATTGAAGCAGCATAAAGTAAATAAAAATTGCACTTAACCCTGCCAGGATGAAGGGCATCCTTATCACCATCCTCGTCCTCCGTTGCCAGAAACAATGCAATAAAAAAATACAATCTAATGGACCCTAACCCCTTCATCTCCTTAGCTGTTAGAAACCGCTATAGTAATTAAGGGGTTAACCCACCCTCCCCCACTACCCACCTAGGAGTCTTAACCACCCTCCCCAGGTAACTACCCCCACCCTCCACCCATTTATTGGTACAGTGGGTACATCATGCTCATATATTATGGGCATGATTTGCCATTATAGAAATAAATGGTAAAGCTAAAAAAAATAGCCCAAAATAAAACACATTGCATAGAAAAATAAACACATTACAAATGCCAATAAACCAATTGTTTGGCACAGTGGATACATCAATATAATATAATATGGGCATGATTTAACCCTATGGCAGTCAATGGGCCAGCTAAAAAATAAACAACCACCAACAATATCCAATGCAATCAAAACAATCACCAAATAAACAACAATAAACAAGTAAACACAACAAAATTACCGTCAACCAATAAAACAACTACCAAATAAACACCTGAATTACAAATTAAAACACCCGAAAACGCCATCAATAAATAAAAGAAAACTCCAAATAAACACCATTACTAAAAATCAAAAGACCAAAAATAAACCACAATTAAAAGGCAAACAGCGAGAAAAAAACCAGAAGTAAACAATTGAAACACCACAAAAAATGCCATAATTCAAAATCAAAACACAAAATAAATAGCATAAATATTTAAAAGCAAAGAACAAAAATACATTTAAAAGACATAAAAGCAAGCATTTGCCAAAAAAGCATGGGTTGTCACTGTATGTATGTATAGCCCTAAAGGGGCATACATAAATACATTGGCAATCAATGGGCAATAAAAAAATGACAATATAATTAAAAATACAATGAAAAAACCTGTAAAAGAAAAATAACATAGTGTTTTTTTCTTTCCTTTAGATGTCTTCACCCTCTGATTCCCATTGTCTCAGCAAGCTCTCAAAAAAATCTACAATCCAAAAAAGCAAACGGGCGACAGGTAAAGTCCAAAGTCTCTTTCTTCTTTCTTTTTTCTTTATCTTCATCTGTTACTTGTAATCCATTTGGGGGTCTTGTTTCTTCTTCTGTATCTTCATCTTCATCCATCTTCATCTGTAACGCCCATTGCAATCATATTGCGAGGAGGTCTTCGCTCTCCAGCTTCTTGGTGTCAAATGAGGCTGCACAGGTTTTTATATGGCCTGTGACATCACATTTGAGTGGCAAATGGTTCCCACGCCATCTGATTGGCTGGGATAACCATGTGACTATTTTTTTTTGTTTTAGACTGTGACCTCATTAAAAGGGAGGGAAGCCAGCCAATCAGAAAGGCTGTGCTTCCATTCCCTTTAACATGACGTCACCAAACCCACATTGCCACAGTGTAATGGAGTGCTCGCCACAAACAAGGCGCGACCGCGAGGCTGAGGTGGGAATTGGTATGAATGCCACCCACAGCCACGTGAGCACATCTGGAGTGTAGATTGGTTGAGGTAGCCGGCTCGGGATTGGAGAGGTCAGGGTAGTCGTAATACTTGCCGAGGTCGGGTTTAGAGAGTAACGGATTGTTGCAGGTGCTATTAGCCGTGGTCCAGATTGGAGAGAGAAGAGTAGTCATGGTTCATTGCCGAGGTCGGGGTTGGAGAGGTGCGGATCGTTGTACGTAGCCAGGGTCAGGAGTATACAAGAGTGGAGTCCGATGGAAAGCCGGGGTCAGGACAGGACTTCGGAGGCAAGGAAGCAGTGAACACTACGCAGCGTCTCCATGCAGCTCTTACAGGCTGCAGGTTTTTCTATCAGCTATCGCATTATGACATTTTTAGCGCGATAGTCCTGATACAAAAAAACAGGTCGCACGATAGTGCATATTTTTTATTGGCTTTAAAAAAATGGCCTTCATTTCTTAGTGAATCCCGCTTTTGGCTGCATGTTTTAAAGCATGATAAAAAAATGCATAGGAGCCAATTCACTAAGCTCTGTTAAAAAAAATCATCAGGATTTTAAAATTGCCATTTTTGACAGCGTTGCTATCACGGTATGCAGAAAGCCCAGAATACCAGTGATAGCAACATTTCGAATAATGGCGAGTAGTCGGCGACGTGACGATTGGCCCTCTGAAAAGGGCTCATCCGGTGAGTTCTTTCTGCTGCAGTGAGAGAGAGCCGCCTCTCCCTGCGATAAGTGACTTATCGCTGCTTAGTGCATAAGCCCCATAGTCAGACGCAAATGCACTGATTTTATCACTGCTTTGTCAATCGCCCCGTAATGTTTTCGGGGCTGTGGAGCAACATGCTGAAATCCCGGGTCTGTCCGCAGCCCTGAAAACAGTGAGCCTTGAAGCATTGGAGGACTAACGCTGCGGGTTCTATGCTTCAGAATGGGACCCTGCAGCGTTAGTCCACCGCAAGATGAGCCATCTGCTTGGAGAGAAAACCGATACTAAACTTTAAGATGAGCTGCATATCCATATCACCGTCTACAGGCGTCTACCCATCTGGAGAGGTGTTATTGTAGCTCCTGAGATGCAGCGCTGTACATTATTTCCTTCCCCTGGAGAATGGAGATGCATGCATATTTGGCTCTACATTATATTTGCCGTGGTCAGGGGTTAGAAAGGTGCAGATCGTCGTAAGTACTTGCTGTGGTCAGGAACAGAGATGGTCGGGGTCCAGGTACTAGCCAAGGTCTGACAAGGAGGTAAATAAGAACAGCGGATGCAAGGTACAAGGCAATGAGGCAAGGATTGCAGTAAGCACTTCGTACGCAATGAAGTCATGCTCAGCCAGTTTGCGAGAGGGCTGGCTGAGCATATAAGAGGCCAGGAACCAATTAGCTGTGTGCAGGGTCTGGCAGTCCTGCCCACTAGGTAGATGTCGCCCAATGGTAGATGGGGCGGAATAGACCGCAGGTGCGGATGGAGAGGATTCAGTGGGGTTTAACCCCACGCATGCTGCTCGCGCTGTGGCGTGATGCGTTGCCCGAGTCCCAGCGGGACGGAACACAGGGGTGGAGCCTAAGCCTGAGTCTGGAGACCTCCCCATGTCTGACAGCAGGGTGACGGGGCTTGCCGCGCGTCATGCATGTCGCTACGGGAGTGGGACCCGACACCGATCCTGACACTCAGGAAATTATCCTTTTAAAAAAACCTTATTTCTTTATTTATCTTTTTTTTAAGTGTTTTGTCATTGTGTGAGTACATAACATTGTATATTTTTCTGTCTATGGTCACTTAAGGTGATATATAAAGTTTATTAACAAATGCATTGCACCCTTCACAATTCTTCTTTTTTTCTCTTGTCTCTAAACTAGAGGAGTGGCATCCTCTCTTTGTGGGGCAGCATCAACCAGTAAACGAATGAGAGAAACATCTCACACTTAAGGAGGACTTTATATCTCAATGTCCTCTTACACCTGTAAATTTGAGTTTTACTGTAACTCTATACTCGAAGAACTGACAGGGGGACATTACATCTGTGCATAGCTATTGGTCTGCATTTCTCATGAATAAGAACTATCAGTTGGTTACTTATTTTTATTTTGTGTTTTTATTTTTTGGTTTTTATATCTTGTTCTTATTATATGTGTTTTTATATGGTTTATTTGGCAAATAATCAATTTTAGAGGACAAACCTGATCTGCAATCTACATCCCACAGAGATATACTTGCAACACTTATGTGGAATAGTCTGTGTTTAAACCTAGCATACCCCAGATACACTAAGGTGCGTGTACACCTGTACACACTTTTTCTCTTAGGACAGCACGTACCTTGAGTATGCGCTTCCTGGAACATCGTCGGAATGTAATACATGGGGTATCCTGACACTATTTGGCAAAACATAATAAAGACCCGACCTCACTATCAGTTATGGGCATTGAAGCCATTCCCACCCACTCTGTTGAGTGGAGATACAGTAGGCACAAGAAATTAAATCTGAGACCTATTGGATTTATGTATTATATACTTTAAATCCAATGGGTCTAAATGACTGTATAGACATTACACTGTTGTTTAAAATGTATCTCCTCTCCCTGACTAATGATGTGATAAAGAGGTCTGGTTTGAATATGCTTACTGTATCATGTTCCCTCTGTTCCGGTTCAGGAGTGGTTCCTTGGCTGGAATTATAATTATCAATATAGCACATTTTTTTAGTTTATTATAAATGTATTATTTAGACACTAAATAATTACTGATGCAGCGGTTGTTATTCGAACACTTCACGCGTCATGTACAGCGGAATCCCGATTTGAAACCGCGGGATGAATTCCAGCCTCCCCGCACTAAGATGTGAGCGTGGCGAGAGCAGAAAAACGAATTTTAGTGTTCTGGCTTTTAATAACATGTAATTGACACAGAAACAGTAGCACAGTACTGTACACATTACAATTTATCCATTTTATTGCAAACGAAGAAACAGAATCCATGAAATTCAAACAAAACATCCGCGATAAGCGCGGGTGCCTGGGGCAATTGGCCGCATTCATGCTGCGTGGGGAACAGCAGAGAACTCAAAATCGGCGCCGTGATGTGTTCAAATAACGGCCGCTGCATCAGTAAACTAGTCATTAATATTACCGCACATATCATGTCACATTTTTAATTACTTTATTTGGTGTAATTCACTTGCACAATGTAGGGTATATAGGTATATATATTGTCACTGGGATCGTTATTAGTCTAGTATCAATTATTTAGAAAAAATCCATATGGATAAAAATTATTATCCATATATATTTAAATCTATAAGTAAATATATATTAGTAAATTCACATTATGCTGTACAATGCAAGACTGTCAGATTTTGGAATACATGTTTATATTCAAAGGGTTCTGGCCCTGGTCTGTTCTCATGCTGAAAATATATACAGTAAATAAAGTTTTCATATTCAAAATTAAAGATTTTTTCTAAAAACATTAAAAATCTAAAATTACTAGATGACAAAGAAATTAAAAAACGAAAAAAAATTTAAATTAAGAAGTAAACATTGTAAAGATAAATAAAAGTCCATATAACAACTATGGTTGAGGGTATCAGTATACTTCTATCTATTTTCTATCTTCACATAAATATTGTTAATGACTCAAAGATTGGTATTTGTTCAATGATTATTGATAACGTTCTAAAAGTTGAAACGGGTCCACTATTTAATATAATGTATCTCCATATATGTTTTTAACATAATAGTAGGTTGACAGTTTAAAATAAATTTGGTTAACCCCTTGGGACGGTTTTTTCATTACAGGTTTTTTCCCATTCAATGGTTTTTATTCAAATATCAATTTCAACTTTGTTATATATTACATATGGTATATGGGTAGCTACAGTATATTTCATCAACCCAATTACAGCTGCGGCCCCGTTTATCCTAATGCGGCCGTAGCGGCGTAACTCTGATAACCGCGGGCAGATGCAGTATATTTTCTTTTTTCCCGGAATATCTTCTGGTATTTTACAGTATTTTAGCGCTCGTATTATTAGCGCTGTCTGCAATACTGCAATACCGTCTAAAAACTCAGGTGGGTGTTTGCGAGCTGTTGTCTTCAAAGTCTAATACTGTAGCAGTTCAACCTACGTCAGTACACAGTCTGTGTGCGTGCGCAGTAATTGTAAATTTGATATTTATACATGCATGTACAGTACTATATGTCTCATTTGAACATTATTGAAACGCATAGGCGTGTCCTGTAACAGTATCACATTTTGGCGTACACAGCGCTCTCCCCTCGCTCACCCCCGCACAGACACAGGCTAATGTACTGCACTGCTGTATTTCAACTTCTTATCTTATCTACAGTACACCTCTCCCACACCATTCCTTTGAATGGATGGCTTTCTGTCTTCAATCACATTCCTGTCATCACATTCCTGCATGTATAACGTACAGTGCAGTGCAGTGTTTGATTTATTCTTCTGTGTTGATTATTAATGCTCATTGGGGGAAAAAGTTCAAGACTGACCAAAAAAAAATTCTCGTCATTTTTTATTTTTATTTTCACAACATGTTCCTGCCTAAACCATCTTGATATTGTGACATTCAATCGGTGCTGTAGCTTTTGACTGCGACACTATGCGTTTGACTGCACATGCTTTGTGTGATTTTTATGTATTTCGGGGTGTGGGGATCAAATCATTATGATGACCTGTTGAAAATATGTCATGTCTTTGAACTACAGTAAAGCTAATCCAAGGCTCGCTCAAGGATTTCAACCTCTTATCGACACCTCTCGAAAACCATTCATTTTCAAAAGCTTGTCTTTGTGCTTTTAATCGTCCCGAGCCGAGCGTCACCTCTCAGCGCCTGCGTGTAATCCTCTTTGGGAAGGGAGCTAGTTGATTATTACTGCGCATGCGTGTATAATGTCACCATTGCTTGCGATGTTCAAGCGTGACCAAAAAATATATTGATGTTTTTCTCGTCATTTTTTATTTTTATTTTCCCAACATATGCCTGTCTAAACCATCTTGATATTACGATATTGAGTCGGTGCTGTAGCTTTTGACTGCGACACTGCATTTAACTGCACACATTTTGTGTGATTTTTATGTATTTGGGGGGTGTGGGAATCAAATCATTATGATGACCTGTTGAAAATATGTAATGTCTTTGAAATACAGTACAGCAAATCCTTCATGCAGCTTTACCACCCTCGCCCCCGCAGACACACAAGGCTCGCCCAAGGATTTCAACCTCTTATCGACACCTCTTGAAAACTATTCATTTTCAAAAGCTTATCTTTGTGCTTTTAATCATCCAGAGCCTAGCGTCACCTCTCTGCACCTGCGTGTAATCCTCTTTGGGAAGGGAGCTGGTTGATTATTACTGCGCATGCGTGTATAATGTCACCATTGCTTGCAAAGTTCAAGAGTGACCAAAACATTTTTTTTCTAGTCATTTTTTTTTTTAACATGTGCCTGCCTAAACCATCTTGATATTACGATATTCAATCAGTGCTGTACCTTTTGACTGCACACGATTTGTGTGATTTTTATGTATTTGGGGTGTGTGGGAATCAAATCATTATGATGACCTGTTGAAAATATGTCATGTCTTTGAACTACAGTACAGCAAATCCTTCATGCAGCTTTACCCCCTCCCTCCGCAGACGCACACAAGGCTCGCCCAAGGATTTCAACCTCTTATCGACACCTCTCTCAGACCATTCGTTAATTTTCCTATTGTTGGCTTTGTGTAATCCTCTTTGGGAAGGGAGCCAGTTGATGATTGATGCGCATGCGTGTATAATTTCACATTCGTTTTCAAATGCTTGGCTAATCCCTTATGTTAATCTGATTATGTAACCAAATTTAAGAAGGACTATTGTGGAGGAATTGCGGCGCTATTTTTCAATTACAGATCCGGTAATGAAAATCGTGTGAGACTCCATTAATGGCATTTTGCGTCATTCAAGGCATCGGCTCTGGAAGGACAATCTGGTGAGGATCGAATTCGGGTGACAGTTCAAATGTTGTTTAATTTTTGACTTGTTGCTTGTTTTAAATTGTATTAATAAAGAAATGGTTTTAACTACACAAGACCTGCACAACTGCTGACCTCAAGGGATGCAAACAGGCCCGGTTTTCAGGATATCCTGAAAACCAGGCCTGTTTGCGGCCCTCGAGGACTGGAGTTGTGCAGGCCTGACTTACTGTATTCATAAATTGTATTCTTAATAACTTAACTTAATTGTATTCATAAATAAATGTTTTTACTAACACCATACTGTACACCTGTGCTGTAAATATTTTGACTTTCTGTACTTCAATAAAGGAAATGTTGCTTGTTTTAAATTGTATCATATTAATAAAGAAATGTTTTTACTAACACCATACTGTACACCTGTGCTGTAAATGTTTTGACTTTCTATACTTCAATAAAGGAAATGTCGCTTGTTTTAAATTGTATCATATCAATAAAGAAATGTTTTTACTTACACAAGACCTGCACAACTCCTGACCTCGAGGGCTGCAAATAGGCCCAGTTTTCAGGATTGAAAACTGGGCCTGTTTGTGGCCCTCAAGGACTGGAGTTGTGCAGGCCTGACTTGCTGTTCAGCACACCATCCTACTGTAAATGTTTTGACTTTCTGCACTTCAATAAAGGAAATTGAATAGTTTGAAATTGTATTCATACTGTACATAAATGTTTTTACTAGCAGTACACCATACACCTGTGAATGTTTTGAATTGCTGTACAATTTAAATGTTTTTTAAATTGTATTTTTAAATAAATGTTTTTACTTACTCCATAAATGTTTTTGTACTTACTCCACCAATAAAAGAAAGCGTTGATTTGTTTTAAATTGTTCCATTGCCTCCTTTTACTGTATACTGTAACAACATACAGTGTTTCTAGACGGTACAGTACTGTCCAGGGATACTGTACTGTATACTGTAGGCATGCTCAGCACTGTACATCACAAGAGTATTAAAACAATACATGCTGAATACACATATGTACTGGAATACATGTAGAATAAATGCATACTTTTTATTTTCTCGGGTTTATTATACAGTACAGCAGCGGCAGCTCTTATTCGAGCAAATGCCGCTGGCTGTATGAGGCTGGGAAGCGGGTAGCCGCGGCACGTGGCGGCGCACTGTGACGTCACAGTCACAGGCGCGCCCGTCTTCCCCGTCTTCCCCGGCTTCCCCAGGCTTCCCCGACACCCCTGGACATCAAATTAAGGTAAGCGGGGGTGCGGGGAAGCAGAGGGGCAGAGCAGAAGCCGGGCTCGGGGTCCGGAGGGATAGTAAATTGCGCGCGAGTTGGAGGGGGGGTGCGTGTGGGAAACGCGGCGGCGCGCGGATATTACTGGCGGCAGCTGGGGTAGATCCCGGCATGCCGCCGGCATTTAGTGCGATAAAGTATGTCGCTACTGTATATATAAAAAAAGTATTGTATACAGTACGATCTTAAAACATCAGCATACTGTTTCAGGTATTCTATCCTAATCAATAACAACGACCACTGAACTGTAGACTCCGGTACGTGGTTTTTAATTTTTTTTAAAAGTTTCTAGAACATAGAGTACAGTACTGTCCAGGCATACTGTAGGCATGCTCAGTACATCACAAGAGTATTAAAACAATACATGCTGTACGGGTATAGAATACACATATGTACTGGAATACATGTAGAATAAATGCATACTTTTTATTTTTCGGGTTTATTATACAGTATGTATATAAAAAAGTATTGTATACTGTCTGAAAACAACAGCATACTGTTTCAGGTTTTCTATGAAGCTCTCAGTTATTCTATCCTAATCAATAACAACGGCCACTAAACTGTAGACTCCGGTACGTGTTTTTTTAAATCCGATTCAGTAATGTGCAGGCATCGTTACACAAAGCGATATTATCCATCGAAATCCCCCCATTTGCCGTTTTCCGCATGAGATGACAAAGTTTTCTTTTCTGAGGAAAATTAAAGTACAAGTTTTACTGTAATGGTCAGTCAGTCCCCTAAAGAAGTTCCCACAGTCAGTTCCACCAATAATTTTCTTGGGGGCGTTTCCTGTTCACATGCGCATGCGCCTACTGTAGATGTGATGACACGCATATGCGTTTCAAGAAGGTTCCAATGCGCATGCGCCTAGCTTTCCACCAATTGTTCAGTATCTACTGTAGAAGCTGCTCAGCCAATGATATTGCTTACAGGAGAATCGCTTGACTGTGCATTGATATTGATATTTAAAAAAAAAAAAATATACGGCAACATTACTCAATATAGACTTTGCCAATCAGCTGGCGCCGAGTCACTGCCAGACCCGTATTCTTGATTATACACGTAGTTGACAGGTGACAGCGGGACTACTACACCTGTAGTTGACAGCTGATGAGGCTGGAAATTGCTTTGGTACATGCAAGCTTGCTGGAATCTGTACGAGAAATCCGGCTCAGGTTGCAGGTATCCGTGCGGGGACAGACAGCAAGGGTTGCCGGTCATCAGGTTTTCACTGACGGTCGGACCGTTATTGGAAGCCTGTGCTGGCGCTGGCGCATTGCTTGCCTGTGACTGACGTTTCTTTGTTGGTTTTAACATGACCTTTCGCCTTTTGAAGTCTCCATGATCAAAGATACGGGAAAAATCTGGTGCTACACACCAATACCCTCCTTTAACACCGTGTACGGGATCAATACGAAAAAAGCACGGATCGATACATAACTTTTTCCTTATTGCACGCTTCCACACATGAGCATCTGGTGAAAATTTGTAAAAGTCATAGTTTTCGATAAAATACTGATAAATTTGACCAACTGTTGCCATCTTATCATCTGTTGCATTAATTGCGGCCCATATTAAATATGCGTACGTTATGTCGGGTTTTTGGAACACGGACTGCAGTGGTGCACTCATCTCGGAACTCTCAGGACAATAGAACACCAGACACTGCACATTTAGTTTTTAATATGAAAAGCCTAAATTGATATATTATTGTAACTTCTTCAGTACCAAGGTCAATCTACAATGGACCACTGTGGTATTTTTTAAACACGTGCAAGTCGGCACATTACTGAAGCGCATTCGCATTACAATTCATGAATATCTGCCACCTGGCGGATACGCGAAGAATTGCAACCAATTAAATCTGAACCATTATCAATAAACACACCCATTTTAGGAACAGGACAACATACATACAGGTGTAGATTTTATTAATCTCTCCTGATTGGTTTCTGGGACTATTTAGTATGTGTACACATCACAGAACCCATTCCCTGATTAATTCAGCTTGACTGAGAAAACGCGTAGGGCTGTGTGCTACTGAGAAGCAGAGTGGCTTACAACTGAATCACTATGCCGGAGAAGGAGAGTGTACTCTACCCTCAGGATTGGGAACTCCCCTGACCGGAACGCTGTGTGCCTTCATTTGGGTTGCCAGAGGACTCTCTAAGAGATTACACTTACTGGGAGGACTCATGAGGAGGTGATCTCGTGATCACTGGAGCAGAGCAATACAAACGGAGCAGCGTCCTGGTTCATGTTGGGGCATGAGTATTCTCATAACACACACTAATACTTTGGATGTTTGTGAATTTTAAATTATCTATGTTCAATGTTCAAGACCATTACATTTTTATCAATGATATTACAATAGGATCAGGTGCTTTTTCTTATATATATATATACAGTGTTTGACAATCCTATACATTTACACGCCCGGGGCGGGTGGATTTAACCTCCGGGCGAGTAAATATTGGCCCAAGCAGCACACGTGTTTGCTTTTTTAAATTTCCCTGCTCGCGCTGAAAAAAAAAAAACTCCCCCTACCTGACTGCTGAGGCTTTCTGGGCGTGCGGCCAGGCTCTATATGAGCCCGCCCATAACGAGCGGCCTCCCTTGTGATTGGTTGAGGCTCCTGCTCGCCACTGATTGACTGCTGCTCTCCGCTATGCTGTCCGCTCTCCGGTGGCTTTTTCCCTTTTTCTCCCGCCTTGCTGTCTGCACATGCGCACACTCACCCGTCCGCTGATTGCCCGCCAGCGTTGTGTGCCATGTCTTGCGCTCCCAGCCAATCGCCGCCTCACATTGCATCCCCACGCCGTGCCCCGTGCTGTGATTGGTGGGTTCTCTCCCCCTGGTCCCACCCCTGCTCGGATTTTCCACTGTCTCCCCTTCGAGCGATCATTGGTGTGCTCCCTGCTCTGTGCGGATTGGTCACTCTCTCTCCGTTCCGGCGTGCGTCCCCGCTGCCTCAGACGGTTCAGAGAGCGAGCGGGAGCACACGAGGCACTGGGACATGGAGCCGCCCCCGGAGACCAGGCCGGTTCCGCCCCACCGCGGGTCCGTGGACCGCAACCCCATCAGCCTCCCGAGGAGAGGCCCGGACACCAGGGAGCAGAGAGACCTCTGGGAGGTAGGTAACGAGTTATGTCAGAGGCCCAGGGCAGAGAGGAATGTGGGAGCGGAGGAGTGACGCGGTGGTGAGAGACCCAGGAGAGGCAGAGCGTGTGTGTGTGTGTGTCAGACATTGTGTGTGTGTGTGTGTGTGTCAGACTGTGTGTGAGCGTAGGACACCAGAGGTACCCCCCAATCAGTCACCCCCTCACCACACAGTAACAGTCAGTCACCCCCCCCAGTCACCCCCCCAGTCAGTCACCCCCCCCCCAGTCAGTCACCCCCCCCCAGTCAGTCACCCCCCCAGTCAGTCATCCCCCCAGTCAGCCACCCCCCCCCCTAGTCAGTCACCCCCCCCAGTCAGTCACCCCCCCATTCAATCACCCCCCCAGTCAGTCACCCCCCCCAGTCAGTCACTCCCCCCCAGTCAGTCACCCAGTCAGACACCCACCCAGTCAGTCACCCACCCAGTCAGTCACCCACCCAGCCAGTCACCCACCCAGTCAGTCACCCTGTCAGTCAGTCACCCACCCAGTCAGTCACCCACCCAGTCAGTCAGTCAGTCACCCACCCAGTCAGTCAGTCACCCACCCAGTCAGTCAGTCAATCACCCAGTCAGTCAGTCAGTCACCCACCCAGTCAGTCAGTCAGTCACCCACCCAGTCAGTCAGTCAGTCAGTCACCCAGTCAGTCACCCACCCACCCAGTCAGTCAGTCAGTCAATCACCCACCCAGTCAGTCAGTCAGTCACCCACCCAGTCAGTCAGTCACCCACCCAGTCAGTCAGTCACCCAGTCAGTCAGTCACCCACCCACCCAGTCAGTCACCCACCCAGTCAGTCAGTCACCCACCCAGTCAGTCAGTCAGTCAGTCAGTCACGCACCCAAGTGTCAGTCAGTCAGTCATCCACCACCTCACCCACATACTCTCGCTCTCCCTGTCACCACCTCTCTCGCTCTCCCTGTCACCCTCTCTCTCTCTCGCTCTTCCTGTCACCCTCTCTCTCGCTCTCCCTGTCACCCTCTCTCTCGCGCTCCCTGTCACCCTCCCTCTCTCGCTCTCCCTGTCACCCTCTCTCTCTCGCTCTCCCTGTCACCCTCTCTCTCTCGCTCTCCCTGTCACCCTCTCTCTCTCTCCCTGTCACCCTCTCTCTCTCTCGATCTCCCTGTCACCCTCTCTCTCGCTCTCCCTGTCACCCTCTCTCTCGCTGTCACCCTCTCTCTCTCGCTCTCCCTGTCACCATCGCTCTCTCGCTGTGTCTCTCTGTCACCCTCTCTCGCTGTGTCTTTCTGTCACCCTCTCTCGCTGTGTCTCTCTGTCACCCTCTCTCACTGTGTCTCTCTGTCACCCTCTCTCGCTGTGTCTCTCACCCACACTCTGGATCTGGATCTCTTATTTACCCTATATATCTTAACTGCCCTATACATACACCGAAATAACCTATACTGCTTTCTTCCAGATCTGACTCAAGCTTCACACGGAAGACATCAGAACCCCCCCTAACCAAGAAGACAGGTAGGGAACACCTCCCCTCCAATTATTAACATTGCGGGAATGAGGGTACCTGGACATTGAGGGACTGCGGATCAGGTAAGATCCCAGGCGGGATTGCTGCTTTAGAAATTGTGAAGCGGGGACGTCCAAACACTGGTTAAGGGGTTCAGGAAACTAGTCATTCACATCTGGCTTTTATTTCTAGATCCGACATTTACACACACACACACGTAACAAGGACTAATTGTAGTATAATGTAATACAATAAATACATTTATGTCAAAAACGAATGTTGTTCTGCCTAGGAATTTATTAAATGTATTTTATTTATATATTTTATTTTAAAGCGGGGTTGGGGGCGGTAGATTTTTTGGTTGGGCGAGTAGATTTTTGGGTGATTTGTCGAACACTGTATATATATATATATATATATATATATATATATATATATATATATATAATTTGAGACTCTAGTAAAATATGTCTCAGGCTCTCCCCCTTTCACTCCCCTTCTCTGTTTTATTACTGGAGATTTGTGATTGCCATGTTTTCCTCCAGTGTGGGGTTTGGGCCTAAATAAGACAACAGTCCCCAGATTGGTCCTTTGATCAAATAAGGTTTGAGATTTTACATGAGATAGGATGTGTTGCGTTAAAGCTGGCATCATATTTAACACAAGTTTGAACACAGCTACCGTAAATTGAAGCAAACTGCTAGCGTGCAATATTAGGAACCATAATATTTGTCACTAGATGCTCCAAGGGGTTCTTATTTGCCATCAAATACAATATTTATATGTTATTAAGTGTAGGCTCAATGATGTCTGAGATTTGAACATTTCGTTTAGATAGAAATTATTTGTAGATATTGCATTGTAATTTATTTAAGTATTTTTTGTCTTTTTGTTGATAGTGAGTCTTTGAGAGCCTAGCGATCACACCGCTGACACCAGTAAAATGGAAAATAGCTGAAGCGCTCAAATGCAGGTATATCTCAAAATGATAATAAGCCAGACCACTGTACCAGGGTACTAACAATTGATATAGTACCTATTGTGTCATATAATGGGTACTATCCTCCTGAAGACAGGTGGTGTGTGGTGCAACCCACTCACCATATGTCTCATTGGCAGGTTCCCCTGAAAAATATGCAAATACTCACATCCTGGTAGGGCAGGCAGGCAGGCTGTGCAGCTACTCAATGCAATACAGGGAAAAGGGAGACCAAAAAGCGCACCAGCACAAACGGAGCAGGAAGAAACCAGAACAAAAAAATGATTAAAAGGGCACTTTAATGTGGCAAAAGACCCATCCAATGCATTTCGAACGTCGCAGCGTTCTTTTTCAAGGATCCTTGAAAAAGAACGCTGCGACGTTCGAAATGCATTGGATGGGTCTTTTGCCACATTAAAGTGCCCTTTTAATCATTTTTTTGTTCTGGTTTCTTCCTGCTCCGTTTGTGCTGGTGCGCTTTTTGGTCTCCCTTTTCCCTGACACCAGTAAAAGTCTGTTAAGGTAACGGCAACAGCAATAAACAAAACATCTCCTCCCACACGTTTCACGCTAAAGGCTTTAGCGTGAAACGCGTGGCAGATTTTTGTTTTGTCTTATCATGTTTTGTGTTTTTAGTATGTAGCCACTAAATCTTTATTATTTTTCCTCTACCCACTGAGTTATTGATGCTTTTTTCAGGTCCGCTGTCCCACCAATCTCCTACTGCTTTATGGTAGTGATATACGCCTACATTTACTAAGCAGTGGATTGAATGGTGTTTTCTGGAACCAGAAGGTGTCCTATGTAATAAAACAAGTTAGTAAATATAGGTCATAGGTCCATTCACTTGAATGAGCTGTAAGATGTTTCCAGCACAGGAACGAGCCTTATGGTACAAAACTGCTTACTTACTGTAATATGGCCCACAATCTTTTTCCTGTGACTATTGCAGCAGTGTAGTTAACGGTTATTAATATTAGTAGGGGAAATAAGTCTTTAACTATTGTTAATACTATTGTTCTGGATCATCTTAGGTCTAGCTTGGTGCTTTCATTCTTTTTTTATGGTTAGAAAAAGCGAACTACAGTTCACTGTGCAGATGGCTTTTTTCAAGAACTGTTAGAGCCAATTACTGCATATTCCATATCCCAAAGGATTAGAGCTGCGGGGCCTGTGTCTAATAATCATCTTGTCACCCATGGATCATTAAGTCCACGTTTTGTTTACACATGAGCTTTTTCATTGCTACTGGCTGATGTTGTAAGCCTTTTTAATAATGCCAGTTCTAGTTGCAAAATTAACACTTTATTGCTAGTGGCAGTATAAGGCTAATTAATTGTTTAACTGGTACTGGCACAGGAAGTAAAGATGTTTGACATATTTGTATAAATATATGGAGAAGTGCTCCTCAAATGTAAAAATATTATTTAACTTACACCAAATATTTTGTTAACTGTGTATTAAAATATTGTAGATGTAACCCACCCAAAGGGCAGTACCCAATAAAATGGCAGGCTTACAGACACAACTTCTCGTGGTGCTTTATTTCCACAGGAAATTCTGAGTTGGTCACCCTATGTACTGTATGGCTAAAAAGGGGAGCATGTCCTGTTTGCACAAACCTGCTTACAATTATGTGCTTTCATAGGATAAATACAAAGATTATTGACAATACCTTCATCTTAAATGGGCTGAAACACTATATACTGTAAGTAGCCATATACTCGTTCTGGAACACTTTATTAGATAGGCATACCAATAACAATAAAGCAACATATGTTATAAGGGAGTCGATGATAACACACAGGAAATATGTTAAAGTATTTATGTAGCCCCGGTAAGAAATGGGGCTATAGTTCTATCCTCCTTGGGTGGGGATAGATGGGTCATATTTATTTAGTAGAACAGAAAAGGGGCTGCAAGAAACATGATAAACCATAGCAAAAGTGTTAAGACATTTTACCCACACTATATTTAGAGCTACATCGTCAGGTTTGTAGACTGTTATGGAATTTCCCCCTCATTTCCTCAGATAGTTAGCTAGCAATGTCTCTGAGACAGCAGAACCTAAATAATCAGCCAGAAAGAGCAGACAGCAACAACAACATCATCCAGGGACAGTGGCCCCAAGAGAGAGAGAGATCTTCAGGTTGACTGACATCCCAATATTATACTTCTGTGAGCTTCCACCTTTTCCCCTCTGTCCCAGCGATGATATTGGCTGGTAAGATGAACTTAAGAAGATTCCACTTGTTTCAAGATTTAGTTTGGATTGTAGTACCAAACTTCTTTGTTGACTGATAGAATACTGTACGGTATGTACTTTATGCTGCACCTCTCCATTCCATCGTGTCATATGTAGTTCTATAATATATATTACCCATTGTCCATGATGAGTTTTTAAAGTTATACAAATAAATATATTACAGGCAGTAATTTAACAGGGGCTTATGTCAGATGTATAATATTTCAGAACATTTTGCAGGTTATCATGCCCTTTTTTTAAAAACTAATATCTTTGTTGTAGTTGTTTTTTCCAGACAACAGATGTATGTTTCAAATGTCTCTCTCTCTGCCTCCTGCATTCTAAAGAAATAACCTCCATATTGGTCAAAAAATGGTATAACAAGTAAAGATACTGATGTAGCTGTACGGTGAGTCGCTGTGCCCTTGCGAGTGGTCGGACTGGCTCGAGGTGAGCAGGGGGAGTCTGGTTGGGCTTCGATGGGTGCAGGGTGAGGTGAGCAGAAGGAGTCCAGTTGGGCAGCGATGGGTGCAGGGTGAGGTGGGGGGGATGGTTGGGCAGCAATGGGTGCAGGGCGAGGTGAGGAAGAAGGGGCTGGTTGGGCTGTTCTGCGTGCAGGTGAGCTGAAGCTGCTCCTCCAAGAAATTTTTTAGATGACTTTGGAAATGTTCCTCTTTCTCCACACCAGTTCAGGATTCAGCCTTGGGAGCTTTCGGTGCTGATTCTTTTGCCACCTTGACCTTTCCGTTGGGTGTCTTGGATACAGCTGCCGCCTTTCACTTTCTCTGGGCTGGGACAGCAGCAGCAAGCTGGGTCTTGCACCTGTAGCAGCGGGTATGATACATAGCACAAGATAAATTATCTGAAAGTACAAGAGGACTAGAGTTATTTTAGAAAGAGATCAATGTGTGATGCTATACAATTTGTGTCAGCTTTTATATACAGTATAACTTACGTCATTCAGTGTAGGGCGGGGTTACGTTGGAAAGGTGTCAAAAGTAGGCATATGCTTTACCTGTCGATTTAGGTGATAAATACAGCATAATTCATGTAGACGAAATACACAATGAATATACATTCATTAGTGCTTCATTCCTTTTCGAAAGCAGCGATGCCCAGAAAAGTAATTTCCAAGGATTGTAGCATGGCAATAATGCACATGTACAAGGATGGACACTGAATAATGCACATCCAATGGTAGCTAGCGGAATAGGATATCAAGGTGACAAGAGTTCATGCTCATGGGAAGACTATGATTGTTTAAAGGACCTGACGAGTCAGAACCGAGTGAGTACATTGGAGTGACTAACTCAGGAAGTTCTCTTGGTCCCAATCGATATCTTTCTCCTTCAGAAGTTAAAATGTTCAAGGTTTTCAGTGCTCCTCGTTGAAAGGGAAGATAAGAGAAAAAGAGAAAAAAATACAATAGTGAAGTACGTTCACAACATGCAAATCACATGTGGAAATGGTGAGAAATGCTCTTACATTGTAGTGCCTGTACCAGGCATGTAAAGGTATCTTTGAGGTTTTTTACCTCCGTAAAGCCATAACAGATTCAAGAGGGACTTCTTTTTAAAGGCTCCACTTTATATAAAATCAGGTATAAATGTACACACAAAGTGTAAAAAACACAGGGAAAGACCAGTTCGTGTACTTCCGCTGCTCTCTCCGGTCTCTGCGACATCCACCGCCGATCCAGTCGGCGTTCTACGTCACTTCCGGTTTTGGTGTCACAGCGTATGGGAGTTTGAGCTAGCTGGGAATGTGAGTTAATCAATTTCTGACTGATAGTTGTTTGGAGGCTGGTGGCACCTCCCCCCAGAGCTCACTCCTCTTCCTTCAACTTTTTAACTTGGGGGGTCTTTTCATTTTGCTGCTGGAACAGGACCTATAATGGTTCTTCCCCTCTTACAGAGGTAAAAGGAAGGGTTCACAGTGTAGTGTAGGACCTGCATTAATTTGGTTATACCTTGGCGTTGGTATGCAGGCTAATGACGCTTTGGCCAAAGGGTTAACTAAATAACCAAGTATTTAATATTATTATTGAAGTATTTTACTTTATACTTTTTACCATATACAGTATGTTTTGTCAATGGGATGTAGCATTGGGCACCCCTGTCTCTTGTTATATACAATTGTCACGCTCAGTAGCTCTGAGTTTGAGATATATATATATACGTGCCAGCTTCTTGACGATTTCACATTTTAGAACAGGATTAATGTTTCTGAAAAAGTTGCAGCTATTAAAGTCTTGAAACTTTCTAGATGCTCTATATACTGATGATTTCTCCAATCTATAACACACAAAGTTTGCTGCAAATTGTAATCATCATTTTATAGGTCTGCACAAGTCTTTTCAAATTGCAATGACATTACAGGCTCACACCTCTTTAATTCTCGAAAAAGGTAAAGATCTCAGCACATGTAGTTACAGGCCAATTTCACTCATAAGTACAGACATTAAGATTTGCAGCAATATTCTGGCCACTCAACTCAAAGGATTTAAGGATTTTATCCCAGTAAGAAAAGGATTATGAAGTGATTTTTAAGATTTCAGAATCAAAAGTATTTCATTTAGGGTAGTACCAGCTGTACATTAAATCTAATTTATATGCCTTTAACTATGCTCTGTAACAGTGCTCTCTGTCTGCAGCTGGATCATCTTCCATGATCTGACTATAAATGATCTTTGGTGAGGTTTAGATGATTTCATTTTTTTACAATCATTTTCTCTTCAATGCTGCTGACCCAGCTACACACTGTTATTTACTTCTCCACTGAAAAGTTACTTATCTATTTCAAAGTAATAATTTACCAAAAATTGTCTCATTCTATTTGATTACATAGTCCGTGAGTTGAAATGTTTCCTGCAGTTTTTTGGAACTGAAGATACATTAAATTGGGTTTGTGGTACTATTTTGACCCATATCTGTGTCATAAATAATTTGGATTGAAAATTCTTGTATGTTAAATAATATTCATATTAATATTGTGAATTATGAAGTAACAAGCTACTGTAATTATGATGGAAAATGAAGTTGTTACCTATCAAGAAATAAATAAATATACTCTGAAGCAGAATTTTTCATGGTTTAAAAAGTTTTTCGCACATTACCAACTTAGATGATATTCAATAACTTTACAGTTCTCTGTTTGCATATTACAGTCTGTTAATGTGAGTTAACATCATTGCCACAAACATTTTACTAAGTGGTCAGTATGGCTTTTTGGATTAGATGATATAAGCAATAAAAATAGGTGAACATTTTAACTGGTATTTTTGTTGCAATTTGGCTTTGCTGAAACCTGATTATTATTCTTATTATTTTTTCATATATATGTTATGGGGGAACAAATTAAATAAGTAGGGCATTTTTTAAACAATTGTTGCAATGTTTTAAAATCTTAAACTTTTTGCTAACGTTTGCAAGCTTTTTTCTTTAATGCAAAAGTTCAAGTTTATTTAGAAAGGCAAAAAAAAAAAACAAATTTGTGAAGTTCAGATTTTGAACCCACACCTTTGCCCATCCTTATTATTTATAAACCCCTACAGTCATACTTTTGTACTTTGGCTTACCCTCGACTACAGCGATTTCTCCTACCCTTGAACTCGGCATACGGACTCGGACTACTCTACTCTCTACAATCCTAAACCATAGTTTACGGACCCCTACTATCCTGCTCTCTCCAATCCAAGAACCCGGCAAGTATACCGCATCTCCTACACTCTCCAACCCAGACTGGCAACGCTAGACTATCCGCCTTCCACGCTTGCCTCCGCTGCTGCGGGTGTGTGGTGTTATACCTTCCCACCTCAGTGCTGGGGTCTTGTCTTGTTTGTGGGCAGCGCGAGCACTACAGTGTTAGATCTTTTTTATTCTTCTGGTGTTTAGGTGCTTGGTTATTTATTTTATTGTTTTGTCTTTTTGGTGCTGTTGTTTTTTTTAGGTTGCTCATTGACTGCTATAGTGGCTAATCAAGCCCATATTATATGTGCATGATGTACCACTGTGCCAATCAGTGGGTAGAGGGTGGGGATAGTTGCGCCACAGTGGGTTGTTAGGCCACCCAACGGGTGGGTAGCAGGGGAGGGGGGGTTAACCCCTTAATTACTATAACAGTTACTAATCGCTACGGTGATTAAGGGGTTCTGGGCCATTAGATTGTATTTTTATTCTACTGCTGCTGCCCTCGGAGGACATGTATGCGTAGGACGGTGATGAGGATGTCCTTCATCCTGGCAGGGGTAAGTAGAAGTTTTATTTATTTTATGTTGTCTGGATAATGTTTTATTTTGAATGGGCAAGTGCACTATTATCCAGCTAATAACAATAATTATTAGCTAATAATAATATTATTAGCACTTTTAGAAGTCCATCCAGGATGATATAGCGGAGAGACATTCAGAGTCTGTACAGCAGGTCTAAGGTTAGGGGTTGAAAAGTACATTTATGTGTCATCAGCAAAGAGTTTATATTTGAACCCAAGAGATGTAATAAGGTCACCTAAAGAGAGTGTATTAAAAAAAAAGAGAAGTGATAGGCCCCTGGGGTACCCCCACAGAGATATCAATAGTTAGCAAAGGAGACCCTGATAGTACGATAAGAGAGGTAATAGGGAAATCTAGGATAGAGCTTTGTTATGGATACCAAGAGTATGGAGAATGTGAAGGAAAAGAGGGTGTTCCACAGTATCAAAAGTTGCAGAGAGGTTGAGCAATGTGAGCAGAGTGTAATGACCTTTGTCATTGGCCGCATGGAGGTCATTAGTTAGTTTAGTGAGGACTGTTTCTGTTGAGTGAACAGTGAGGAAGCCATATTGTAGAAGATCTAAGAGAGAATAGGAGGGTAGAAAATGGAGCACGCAAGAGAACACAAGGCGTTCAAGGAGTTTAGAGGCAAAGGAAATATGGAGAAGACATATAAGGATGATAGTTAGAGAGAACAGTAGAATCAAGCTTGCTGGTTTTGAGTTATGGTGTAACTATTGCATGTTTGAAGGAGGGGGGAATGGATGCCTGGCTCTGTCTGTATGTCCTCTGAGAAATCTGTGTATGCCAGACTTATCCTCCTCATTCGGGGAACCCAAACACCATTAACCCCTGTTAAGGGGGAGAGGCTTCGGTGTTCCATCTGCACCCTGCATATTTTCAGGATCGGATGCATCTGCATGTTGCGGTTAGCTGATTGCTGTTTTGTACTGCACAGGATTTGGCTGAGTAGCCACTTAGCTTATATATATTGCGTGGACATTTGGGACTGTTACCTACAAATTTGCCTATCATTCTGCTACCCCACAGAGTTTGAATCAAAATCCATCTACCCTCAGTCTTCACCCCCTTGAATAACATATTTTTGGGGTGCATTCTACTACCAAGTTTTTGTCCCTATCAGCAGCACATAAGTCTCTCCGACACTATCTAACCCTCACATCAGCACACTAGTGTTTTGTAGTGTGTTTGGGTATGTAAGTGTTAAGTGATAAGTGTTTGACCGTCCGGTCTATGTAGGTGGGACGGGTGAATCATTATTATTCACCCTGAACCTTATAGATTAATCAGGTTATTTCTGCTTCCGTTTAATTATGTCTAAACAGATTATATCTTATTAGACTGAGGTTCTGTTGTACATCCTATAGATTTGCAGGCATCACTGAGATTCGTGGATTTCCTCAGACTGTTTTAATTGTCTTGTCTTAGATATTGCTTAATAAATTGATATATTTTTTTATATGCTTCAGGGCTCGTTAGGTTACTGCTTTTTCTAGTAGTTATATTTTATTTGACCTGTAGCACCATCAGGGGCAGTTTATTTAAGGCCAAAACTTTGAACTGACTTTAGCATCATTTATTTACATTTAGTCTGTTGCAGGTATCTTGTTTGTTCTTATACATACATTATATTTATCCCATGCACACTAATTTCTTTCTTATGAACAACATATTGTTTATGCAGCAAAGCTGGCGTGAAAGAGGTAATACAGTTATTACTGTCATGGAACAAGAATCACATTCCTGCCCGACCCCCCTTCTGCTTGTCAGCTCCTTAAGTTCAGCTGCAGGCATTGGTTCCACATACACACACCGTGCCTGTGTGTTGTATCAATATGTTGCCCTTTCTGCCTGTGAGCAGGCAATCAGTGAGCTGCTACTGCAGTTTCTGAGATCCTCACCAGAATGGGCTAGTCTGCCCCCCCTCCTGTTTGTTCAGACATGGTCTGCCCCTAGACTATTCCTTTACCCACACTGCACCTCACTTCCTTTTCCACCCTGGAGACAGTGAGTAAAAAGAACCCCTTCTCTGTTTATCCCCCTTGGTGAGGCCATCTCTTTTTACCGGTTCCTAACTAATAATCACCACTACACACCATCCACAAGTATCTGTATCCTGCTGTCTTTTCCCAATAAAGTGGAGGAAATATTACAGGACTTGGAGTGATTTAAAAGGGAACTGTTTAATGCTATCGGGAGCCATTCATACCAAACGTGACCCTGGCTTCAGAATAGTAAAAAGAGGACCGTGTGCCTTGGGAAATACACACAGAGGAGCTGCTACCCACAGCCTTTATGCTAAAGAAACAAGCAAGCAGCTTACATAGCAAATAAACAGCAGTCTCTCACCACTTTGCACAAGCACGTTGCTACACAGAGCCACAAGCCTCTACACAGCAAACTACCACAGCTTTATGCAAAGACAGTGAGCAGCCTTACTTTGCTAATAGTACACAGAGCACTCCCTGCAGAGTGAAAAGATATCTGTGCCTCACAACACTTACAGGAGCGGCCACTCCAGACTCCATGACTACACAGAGCAGCCTCTGCAACTGCACACAGTCTGCAGCTTTCACAGACAACCAGTAGCTCAAACTGCACAGCAGCCTTGCAACAAACAGTGCTTCTCTCACAATACCTAACTGCCTTTTTCTCTGTCTGAGTCCACCCGCTGCTCAGCCCCACAGTGAGGAGCCAACGGACACCTGTAAGTACAGCTACCCCAACGCTGCACACTGCAGGACACCGCTCGGCATCATCTGAGACAGACGCCCATCGCTGACAAGGTAAAAGACCGCACGCCACACGCACTGGCAAAGGGCCTACACACACCTACAGCATGGCAGAACTCAGAGCCTCACCAGACATCACGCAGGAAAGCGATCTCTCAGACACAGAGACCGCTGCACAGCTGCAACAGGCGCAGGCAGGCGCAAGGCCCAAACGGACAGTCACACTGACACAAAAGGCCCACGAAAAATATGAGACTGACATTGAAGCGCACCGCGCTAAATTAGAGTTGGCCTGGGAAACAACCACACTTGTGATACGCAATGTCGCCGGCGCTGGCAATTCTGTACAACAGCTCGAGCAGGCAATAACTCAATTAAAGATAGATCACGCACGCTACCAAGAGCTGTCAGAGGCATACGTCACTTACTTGGCCAGGGCTAACACCGGCGAAAGCCTGCAAGAAAGGGACCTACAGTATAACATTGACTTGACACGTGACAGCCGCGTGCGAACCTCTATCACGGAAGCCGAGAGTAAGAGGAAAGACCTTTTGCTGGAAACCGCATCACAGCGCTCAAGCACATCCAGGCATTCTTCAAGGTCAGCAAGATCAGCGCAATCCCACGCATCAAGCGCAAGCGCAAACGCCACCAAGGCGCGAGCCACCGCAGAGGCCGCACGTGCCAGGGCCGCATACGCTCAGAAAGAGGCAGTCATGAAACTAGAAAGGGCCCACTTGGAAGAGGAGGAGCAGGCAGCCACTGCCACCGCTGCACGGAAAAAGGCAGAGGTGGACGTCAACCTAGAGGCCCTAAACCAAGAGAAGGAAGCTGCTGCCGCCATAGCCCAAGCTGAAGTCCTAGAAGCAGCCGCGAGACAGGACGGCGGGGAGCAACCGTACAGACGGATTGCCTCAGAGGATCCGGCCCGACGCACTGAAGACTACGTAAGGAGCCTCTTCAGTGTGAACACCAGCGCACCATCTCAACACGGATGGAGCGACACCACAGACACCGAAGACTCGCTAGGACCACGAGGAGAAGATGCTGCTCCATCAATGGCACATGCTGCCTGGGATAGCCACAGCCGCAACAGTGATCCACACGCCAGCGCGCACACGGATGCACCACAAAAGGCTCGCAATCCAGGTACACCCACGCGGGAGAAAACAGCCCCTCACACTGGCCAGCAGTCATCACGCGCCCATGCCAAGGAAGAGGCGACCGCATGGACCCTCCCAGCAACTACCTCAGAATGGGACAAACGCGCCGATGTCTCAGGTCTGACAGACATAGCCAAGTACATGATCCGGCGCGACTTGGTGCACGCAGGACTCATCAGCTTCGACGACCGCCCTGAGAACTATCGGACGTGGAAGTTCACGTTCAAAGACGCAATCGACAGCTTGGACTTCTCAGCAAGGGAAGAGCTCAACCTGTTAGTCAAGTTCCTGGGGAACGTATCCAGGGAGCAAGCGCAGAGACTTCGGACGGCAAACGCGCACCAACCCCAAGTAGGTCTTGACCTAGTGTGGGAAAGGCTAGAAGAGTCCTATGGCAGCCCCGAAGCAGTCGAAGATTCACTCTTCAAAAGAATCGAGAGCTTCCCCAAGATCACAACTAAAGACTACTCGAAGTTACGAGATCTTGGAGACCTGCTGCAAGAAATGGAGTTCGTGAGGAAAGACCATTCCTTAATAGGTCTCAACGCCCTAGACTCAGCTCGTGGAGTGAGACCCATCCTGGAGAAGCTACCCTTCAACCTCCAAGAAAAATGGATCTCACAAGGCTCCAAATACAAAAGGGAGAAGCAAGTCGCCTTCCCCCCATTCTCATTCTTCGTGAGCTTCATCCGCGAAGCGGCACGGACAAGGAACAATCCCAGTTTCATCTTAGGTGCACAAACCACATACAGTGCGAGCAGCCTGAAGAACGAGAGACCAGCGACGAGATATGGTAACCCCCAAACACCCATCTCGGCCCGCAGGACGGACGTGCCTTTCACGACCCAAACTACTCCCGATCAGTCGGTCGCCGGAGACAAGGAACCAAGGGACCCAA
The DNA here is from genome assembly GCF_040206685.1 of Ascaphus truei. Taxonomy (NCBI): domain Eukaryota; kingdom Metazoa; phylum Chordata; class Amphibia; order Anura; family Ascaphidae; genus Ascaphus; species Ascaphus truei. The sequence continues at coordinate 113,643,421 of NC_134483.1, read as the reverse complement.
ACAGGGAATGTCCCATACACAAGAAGCCACACCCACTCAACAAGTGCTTTGGGTTCAGGATGAAGTCCCTAGAGGAACGCAAGAGGTTACTTGGAGAATTCGGAGTTTGCTTCAAGTGCTGCGGTTCCACGACTCACCTAGCCAGGGACTGTAAGGAAGAGATCAAATGCACAGTGTGCGAGAGTGACAAGCACGTGACAGCGTTACACCCAGAGGCGATGACACTCCACCAACTCAAGAACCCATCCTCCATAGCGGAGCATGGCGGGGAGAAAGAAGAAGGAGAGTCAACATCCGTCACATCTCAGCGCACTGAGGTTTGCGGAAAAGAAGGTGATAAAATGTCCTGCTCCAAAATATGCCTTGTCGCAGTGCACCCCCAGGGACAACCTGAGAAGGCTTTTCGGATGTACGCAATCCTCGACGACCAGAGCAACCGATCACTGGTCAGGTCAGAGTTCTTCGACATATTTAACATACAAGATGGTGCCTCTTCTTACACTCTCAGAACGTGCGCAGGGCAAATGGAGACCACAGGGAAAAGAGTGAATGGCTACACCATATGCTCAATAGACGGCAAAGTGAACATGCCCCTTCCCATACTCATCGAGTGCAACCACATGGCCACAAACAGGGACGAGATACCCACACCAGATGTGGCACTCCATTACCCCCACCTCAAAGGAATAGCCAACCACATCCGGCCGGTGGAACAAGACGCCAAGATCCTGCTGCTGCTCGGTAGGGACATCATTACATAAAGTCCGTAAACAGCATAACGGACCCCACAACGCGCCATACGCCCAAAGACTCGACCTAGGATGGGTGATAGTGGGCAACTCGTGCACTAACAAAGAGCACGGGCAAGACTACGTTGATGCCCGCAGAACGGAGTTGACAGAATGTGGACACACATCTCTCTCTGAACCATGTCTTGGCCATCTCCAAGTGACCGAAGGGCCAAGTGAAGAGAAAAGACAAGGTCATACCCCTGAGACCAACAAAGACATCCTCACGCCGATGGGATGCGACAATGGCTTAGGATGCTCAGCAGTCCAGACAGCCAAGGATGATGAGTCGATTCCACCGAAGGAAGAGAGTAACCTCCCAAAGGTGACCGACAAAGGGATCGTCCTTAAAACAACAAACAATCAGACAATACTCCCGCGAGCAAGGGCACAATTAAGACGTACAGTTGTTCCTCTCCACAGAGTATCAAGCAACAGAGCAACCGATTGCCACGACTGACACAGCCGCAAAAGATTGCGCCCCACAGGCGAAGCCACAGTGTCAAAAGGACTGTTCGTTCAAACACGTAAGAGGGGACAGTTGCAGAGACATTTCCCAAAAGGATTTACAAGGACAAAAGAGGTTGTTCTTCGTCATGTCCAGGGAGAAAACAACCTCCCGATGGCAGTCAACAAAGAAACACAAAAGCGTTTCATCAAACTACGCGGAGATGTTCTCGTGCAAGAGAAATGTACCGATGAACTACGGTGCACAGCTTTCCAGACAACAAGGAACGATGACAAACAAACACCATCGAGGAAAGATAGAGGATTCCCGAGGTTAACTGTCAAGGAGCTCTCTAAAGACGGACTAAGCAGTCGGGTGACTCCGCTACCATTCCGTTCACCAAGGAGGCGCTTCCCAAACAATGGAGAATATGCCATCTCTAGGTTCACCTCGCACCTCTGCGGCCCACAAAGGGAACCAGAGACCAAAAACAACTTTGTGGTCTTCATCCAGAAGATATTCTTTACCTAGCACCTCTAATGGAGGAAGGCGAAGAATGTCGGTACCTCCAATCACCTGGGGCCTACCACCCACAGGAACCCGATCAAATCTGGGTAATGTTCAACCCCAGCGCTCAGCTTCAGGGAGTTTCCTGAACGACGCCCCCTTTATTGGATTACATTCGACAACCAGTTTTCCAGGGACAGTAATCCGCTCCCACAAGGAGCCAAAAGCCCTCTCCTTCTGCCAAACGCCAGGTGATAGAGCAACAGGCTGCCACGGCTGGTATACCTACAAGGGGATACACTCTGTGGGTGAAACTACAGAGACAAAAGGACTGTTCTCTTACAAAACTAAACGGAAACAGTGCCAGAGACTTTTATACAAAGACATTGTGGTGCAACCAGCAAACCTGGAGCTGTGCATCCACCCTGCATCCTTTGCCAAAGAACCTTGGCCAAGGGACCTTGATACCAGTGATACCGGCCGGTGTCACATCGCTATGTGGACATGGACTCTTGCATTGTTTGAGAATGTGATGTTATCTTTGTTATGCATTGCACATATGTTCCACATATTCCAGTTATATAGTGGTATCTCCAGATACCAGACGGGGAGTGTCATGGAACAAGAATCACATTCCTGCCCCACCCCCCTTCTGCTTGTCAGCTCCTTAAGTTCAGCTGCAGGCATTGGTTCCACATACACACACCGTGCCTGTGTGATGTATTAATATGTTGCCCTTTCTGCCTGTGAGCAGGCAATCAGTGAGCTGCTACTGCAGTTTCTGAGATCCTCACCAGAATGGGCTAGTCTGCCCCCCCTCCTGTTTGTTCAGACATGGTCTGCCCCTAGACTATTCCTTTACCCACACTGCACCTCACTTCCTTTTCCACCCTGAAGACAGTGAGTAAAAAGAACCCCTTCTCTGTTTATCCCCCTTGGTGAGGCCATCTCTTTTTACCGGTTCCTAACTAATAATCACCACTACACACCATCCACAAGTATCTGTATCCTGCTGCCTTTTCCCAATAAAGTGGAGGAAATATTACAGGACTTGGAGTGATTTAAAAGGGAACTGTGTTAATGCTATCGGGAGCCATTCATACCAAACGTGACCCTGGCTTCAGAATAATTACTATGCGGGTTCAGAATAACAAATTAGTTTTTCATGTATACAAGTGTACACAGGGAGACAGCTTTGAAAAAAGCTCTCTAACAATAAGGCAATTGCACTGAGTTTTTATACACAGATAACAATAGTTACACCCCACATGTGGGGTGACTTCTGCGTCATGGAAAATAACCAAAAACCCTTATACAAATTAAAATCTATAGTTTATACAAATGGACATTTACACCACATGTTTTTTACTCTTCCCCTGGAGGCTGTGTTGCTGTAAGGAGACAAACCAAAACAAGAAGTTCTTTCTTATCTCAACTACCTTGGTGCTTGTGACTGTTTAGATTCTTTAGTAGCTGCAGACGAAGGCCGATCCCCAGAGAGCGAAAAATACATTCTCACTTCTTTCATGTGAGGATTCGGGGATCGCGGCGCTCAGAGCGCGACCCCTTCTCACCCTCTTTACCTGCTTCTGCCGTGGTGCGCCCCCCTCGCCGACGCCAGTCACCTTGCGCTGCCCTGGGATTTCCCCGCCGCCTCCGGCGGTCCGCCTCTGCTCCGCGGACGCCTCTCCCTCATGAGGCTACCATTTGTCCCGGGCGCGCGCGTAAACAGCGCGCACCGGGTGAAGATAATGTATTCACTGCTCTAGCAGTGAAACCACGCCCCCAACTGATGCACAGGCTATTTCCCCAGACAAAACTATCTCACCTGCCTGCCAATCAAGGGGACCTATCCTGCACAGCTCCATGCACTCCTCCAGGTCCGCCCCCTCTTCCTATTTGCCAGCCTCACTATATTATGCCTGTCCTACCATTTCCACATCGTTCGACATATTCTCCACTTGTGGATCACTACGCTGGCACTTTCTCTCTTTATTCACTTAGGTCACGACTTGGCTTGGCGGACGTCAATCTCTGGCTCTCGATCCCTGCTTGGACACCGACCTACCAGAATTCTCTAATCCCTGACCTTGGCTAACGGCAACGACGATGGCACTTCTTTACCGGTACTGGCAAGTATTGCTAAAGCTAAACTCCACCTGGCCTGGCAACGCCTAAAACACCACAATCTGGACACGCTCCTTTTGCTGTGGGTGCGTGCTCATATACGTCCCACACCTCAGTATAAGGGACGGGTCTGGTCTGCGGGCAGCACCGGCGTAACATTTCATACCTAAACAGACAAAATGGATGACAGACAGAGCCAAACAAAATGGCTGCTTAGATCCCAGTGCCCCCTCCTTAAGACCCCCATCTATCAGTCTTTCACACTGGCGTCTGTGGTCATGCACCACCAACATTTTGAGCTTCCGTCCCCCTTTCTGGAATGTATTTAATAGTAGCTCATATATCATGAAAGAAGAAAAAAGCACAAGTGCGCACCAAGGTAAGGGTATAATAATATAATGTAACAACAATAATATAGAAACTTACATATAATTAAAACTTAGTTCCTCTCCAGGTCTTGGTGATGTCTTCATCTGTTAGGCTCCACAGTAAATCAGGTATGGGGGCGATATCCAATTCCTTACATCTGTCCGAGGATGCCAGTTCGTTGAGGGATCGCGACCGGAGTGAAAACACTTGAGTGTATGCCAGCCACCAAGATTAAGGAAAGCTGGTTACACAATTCGCGAATTGTGACTCGGACAGCTACATGGGGCTTCCTTCCCACGCATGCGCACTGCATCATACACCACGCCGATACACGCGGAGGTGAAACTGCAGTGAGTGCCTCAGAGTCAGCCCCAGCACGTGGGACTGTCATCTGTAAGGATTGGATATCACCCTCTTACCTGATTTAAAGTGGAGCCTAACAGATGATGACATCGCCTAGACCTGGAGATGAACTAAGTTTTAATCATATGTAAGTTTCTATATTATTGTTGTTACATTATATTATTATACCCTTACCTTGGTGTGCACCTGTGCTTTTTTTCTTGGTTGCCTGGTTCTGCCGACGGAGTCTTCCGTCGGGATCCATCTTTGGAGTGGGGGGAGACACTTCGAACCACAGGAGCTGCCAGAGGAAAGGGGAGAAATTACTTTTCTGCACTCATAGGGAGCAAGAGCATGGACTGAACATTCTTTGACTCATATATCATGAAAGCTTTGCACGCACATACAGTAGTCCACAGTCTTTTTGAGAAGCATTCCCGTCTACTCAACAGGAAATGTACAACTCTGTCAAAGTCCACACAAACAAACCAGACTCTTCATTCTAAAAGTTCCAAAACGAGCTAAACACTCAAATGTTCTTCCTCTTGCTTGCTCAGTCCCATGTTGGGCGCCAAATGTAACCTTCACTACTAAGGAGTGCAATATTTGGCTACTCTGCATAGTTTTCCACAATTCAGGTTGCTTGATTCAGGTGGCAAATCAATGAGGTAGCAATGATGAAAATGATGGGCGACAGGAGCTTTTGTAGTACAACTCCAATCTTCATTCATGTCTCCAGACATGGGGACACTTCACACACATACTCAACATACAGTAGTTGACATACAGTAGTTGTTGCTTTAGATCACTGTTTGTTACTCATGATACAGTATTCCCTTAGGTGCCCACTCTTAACACTTAGATGGGGGTTTGTATACTTGGATTTATTACTTGTATTGGCCAGGCCCCCCTTCAGAGTAATTGTACCCACATCCATTGTACCCTGTCTACTTTGGGCCCTTACTGGGATCCTGGACGGTTCTGTACAGAAAATGACTATAGCCCATTCCTGGTTTGGAACTTCCACTTCCATACTGGTTGAAGAGATTACATAGGTGGATCTGCCTGTAGAGCTGATCCGCTAACATCTAGGAGCCCTCTGCATATGGCCCTCTGTGGCATGTCTGTCTCCCCCTCTCTGCTACCAACGACTTTTCGATGGCCATCTCATTGGGATCCTTACTAAAGAGCATTGTCCCTATCTTTAACAAAACAAACAACTCTGATCTCTCCTATTTCTTCAGGAGCATAATCCCTATCTATCCTCACCAAAGATCAAAAATCTATGCCTCCAACCACTTAAAGAAATTGAAACAAAGTGAAAAATATATGTATACGGAATATCTGAAAATGTAACAATATAAAGGGGAATACATTCACAAGCTCAAAATGTCTGAGGTGAATTGGCAAAGAGAGCCACACCGCAGATCTAGTAATAGGGGCTAGGGCCGATGTCAATACAATAATGAAGAAAAAGGCATAAAAAGAATATACAAATGAAGCAAGGTAGCAGCAATAGCGTTTGTCTAAATAGATGTATAGAGCATATATGGTAGTCACAGACTGAACCAGTTTCAGTGTATTACAAAAGTAAGAATAAGGTGGTGCAGAGAGGGACAATCCCTAATCCAGAGTTTAAGGTAGGACGGTAGACCATAGGACTTTAAAGAGATAGGGTTCCCGCTGCTTCTTCCACAGCTCCCTTGTTAGGTAGTGGCTAAACTTTACAATCAGTTAATGAGGTGCTGTCATATCTTGGCTATACAGTAACAGAAATATAGGCTTCCATGTAAGGTAGGGGCTCATACCTACTGTATAAGTACAGCAGGTGAGGAAAGAGAACGATGGAAGGTGATAGAGCGCAGAGTGTGTAAAAAGTTATAAATTCTAACGTGAAGGCCTCCCTATAATCTATCACATTAGTAGACTGATTAGTACATAAAGACACTTTATCCCTATGATTACAGAAATCAATTCAGATTATTATCCTCATTAAAACCCCGAAGTGAACTGTATCATGCGGGAAAGTCCAATAAGCTTCCCTTATAGTAGGGAATTCTGTCATTATCTCTTGTGTGTTGTTTTTTTGTTCCAATATAAAGAACCAGAACTGTGAAATATTGTAGTTATCATCTCTAAAATGTCTTGCAACTGATGATTCTTCCCTCTAGTGCGAATATCACTCTTATGTTGAGATCATTTTTCAGTTATTGTACTAGCCTCTCCAACGTACACGTGGTCACAAGAGTATTTTCTGTGCATACATAATATAGGTAGAATCACACATACTGTAATGTAGTAATGTAGCTTAGCTTAATATATTTTACTGTAAATGGATGATTTACTGTAGTGACATTGGCAGTAAGCGCCGAAAAACCATTTGGAAAACCTTTGTAAAACATGGGGAAACATGAGTAATGCACATTTATAAGAATATTATTTAATACTACAGTATATACAGTACAGTACTGTAATGTACTGTATAATATACTGTACTGTATATACTGTATAGTAAAATTAATTTTTCTTTAGTCTTTATCTTTTCCTCATTCTGTCTGCAGTACAGTAGTTCATTGAGAGAGGAGAGGTTTTGTGTACATCATTGCTGCTGTTTATATACTGTACATTTGACTGTACAAGCAGATTTGACTGGACACAACGCCCCCATCCCCCTAGGGCACCGTTTTTCCTGGAACGACAAGAAAACCAGAAATTTGTGCAGTTACTGTACTGTATTATGGCAGAACTACTGTAGGTGGCTGGTGCAGCTTTCTCTGGAAAGAAAAAAAATGGGGCAGTTAGTAGGCAGTTACTGTAGTACTGTCAAACTAGTCTACTGTATACTGTACTGGAACTACTTTATACTCTGACTACTGTTAAATTCTATGTACTGTAACCTGATGGCTGGTGCTGCTCTCTCTGTAAAGAAAAAACTAACTACTGTATACAGTACTAGTACTTCTTACTATCTGGAAAGAAAAAATCTTTGCCATACTTACCTGTAACATACTGTATTTACAATACTACAGCACAGTACTACTTTCCTGATGCTTGCCCATTACGCGCGATGACAATGGGCAACACAGTGGCAATATGGTCTATATATTTATTGCAGCATTCCACGGTGAGTACATCGTTCCAAAAACTCAGTATGCCTTTCAACAACTCGTCCTTTTTGGAGGGTTTCACCTCTTTCCGGATATGGTCCTTCAGCTGATGCCAGACCATTTCGATCAGATTGAAGTCTGGCGACCTGTCATTGGAAAGAAAGGACAATTGGTTTAAGAGCTAAAAACAGTGGGGAACAAAAATGGGACACGGTCTACTGCACTTACTCCGCTGGCGTCTTCACCCAGTTGATGCCGCGCTCAAGGATATGCGCTGTTGACGCAGTGTGCTTGGGATCGTTGTCCTGGTAGAAGCGGTGACCATGGGGAAAGTCACGTGGGATGTATTGCACTCGGGCACAATGTTGTCTTGGAAGAAAGCTTTATTCATGATTCCTATAGCAAGAAAAGAAAAGTGCTCAAAAAACTGCACAATAGTACAGTACAGTGCATACGGTAAGGCAACACTAGTCAAGTACAGTGCATTAGGCGACATTATATTTGATACATTTTACCTTCAAAGATGACAATGCATCCCGGTCCACGCCTAGAGATGGCACCCCACACATGCAGCTTCACAGGGTGTTTTGGCCGCGGCTTCAAAGATAAGCGGCCTTTTTTGTGGAACGCAAATCGTGCAAATCTCTCCAGCGACACAGTAGACTCATCAGTGAAGATGCAATCCTGGAAAGTCTCCCCGCTGTCGATCCATGCCTGGGCCTGGAGCACTCTTTTGATTTTGTTTGCGTCCCGTATCATGGGGTACACTCTGTAATGACAAGGAATAAAAAAAATTTGTGGCACAGTGCAGTACAGTTTGTGAAACAACACTTTTACCTCCTGTACTGTCCAGTACTAACCTCACACGTCCATATTTCCATCCAATGCTGCGTCTCATCTTCTTTATGCTGCTCTCGGATACAGTCAGATTGTGCTTTTCCTGCAGAGTGTATTTGACCCTTAATGCACTCCTCTCATCATTCTCCTCACTTATTTTGTCCACCAGAAGAGTTGTCTCCCTACAATGTAAAGAAAATATATTGTTTTATTAATATGCAGCAATATAAAATGTATATAAATGTAATGTTGTAATATATAGAACATTAAATATAAATAGACAAAATATATATACTGTTGTACTATAAATATAAATATACAAAATAAATATACTGTTGTAATATAAATATAAATATACAGTACATCCTATTCAGTATATACCATTGTAAGATTAATTGAAATATACAAAAAATGTACTGTATACTGCTGTACTATAAATATAAATAGACAAAATATATATACTGTTGTACTATAAATATAAATATACAAAATAAATATACTGTTGTAATATAAATATAAATATACAGTACATCTTATTCAGTATATACCGTTGTAAGATTAATTGAAATATACAAAAAATGTATACTGCTGTACTATAAATATAAATAGACAAAATATATATACTGTTGTACTATAAATATAAATACACAAAATAAATATACTGTTATAATATAAATATAAATATACAGTACATCCTATTCAGTATATACCGTTGTAAGATTAATTGAAATATACAAAAAATGTATACTGCTGTACTATAAATATAAATAGAGTGCAGTATGTTGTAATATAAATCAACAGAAATAACAACAGTATTACAGTAGATACAGAACTGTACTGTAGATGTACAGTACAGTACAGTTTTCATTATTTTTTTTTTGTTAAGTTTTATAAATATACTTACGCGTTTGTTACCCTTTTTCCGGTCTCTGTTTTTTCCTTGTGCATGATAGCTCACGGTGGTTAATGGCACAACGAGGTCAGAAGTAGCTAACCAGAGTTGGATAGCAGCAATTCGGTGTCCGCTCCTGTACATCTCCTTAATTCGCATGCTGAGATCTTTGAAATCTTTTTAACAGGCATTTCTGCGAGTGGAAAGAAATACAAACACAAGAATGTATATTCGATGTTTAGTCGATGTGTATTCTATGTGCAGTCAATACACAAAATGGATGGTGTATTTATACGGTAATGACTCACATTAGAGTACGCCCACTTTCAACACCTGTACCTGGCCGCCATGCATAAAAGCTCACACACTTTGCATAGGCCACCACTCCAGGATCTTTATCTGAACGTGCCCTGGTCCAGATACTGTACTGCATTGTGCCACCTGCTTCCATGGAGCATCCCCGGTTCTATGGACGCAAGAACCCTCTCACCTCTGCCGTGCCTGTCATGCTGAAAAAGCGAAAGGCGGTTGCCGTTTCCACGCCAAGGGCAAAGCGACAGGCTAAGGCCAATAAAGAAAACCTTCTTCTGACCCCAAAGGTTAAGGGTTTTCTTAGATGTAAGCCTCATTATGTGAAGAAGATATACGGTAATACGCTCTCTACGCAAAACGAATGGCAGCCAACCCGTCGGACCCGCAGACCACTTCCCATATGCTTCGACGACTCTGCTTCAGCTGTCCCGGAAATCTTCATCCCGTTTTCTCCACCCCCATCTTCTCCTGTTCCATCTGACGACGCTGCCGCCTCTGAAATCCACGGGTCACTGTCTCCTTTGCGCTTAGACGATTCTGCTTCTCGCCTGGAAATCCAAAGGTCACCTTCTCCATCCCTCTTCGACGCTACCGCTTCTCCTCTACTGGGAATCCACAGGCCACCTCCTCCAGTCTCCATCGATGCCACTTCTCTCCATGGAACCCCCATCTCATCCTCCGTTGCACCCATCCCCCCAGATGTCCAGACGCCATGCACAAGAAGCAACTCGTTGGACCGGATGCTGAATGGGATAAGTGTGGATCTCCCCGGGAATTCTATTGTGCTAGCAAAGATAGATCTGCTTCGGGAGACAATGCTAAATGTGGAGCAACGGATGCTACAAATGGAACAACGGATGGATCAACGGATGGAGAAGATAGAGGCTGACATTGCGGGCATACATTATTTGCTCGGTGCTAATGCCCCTGTTTCCCTGACGCCGGAGCAGGAGGGTGACATGGATGTGATGAATGGACCTTCGACCCCCTTCCATCACCAAGCGCCCCCCCTCCACCACAAGATGTAGTGTACATGTATGCCGTTGAGGAGGACATGACAACCCCGTCAAGACCACGCCAGGAGACAACACGGCGACCACGACCGGAGGAAAACTTCCTCCCAGACATCCTACCATCGCCCGTCGCCTCAAGCACACCTGCTCCCAAAAGACCTACACCCGCTCGCATTGAAACAGTGCCCGACATCACCCTGCGCGATCTGACAACGGTGCTTAGGGAGAAGTATAGGGTGATGAGTGCTGGTGTACCCCACAAGTATGCCTTGATCATTTTTAAGCACCATGTTCCCTACATGTTGTACTGCGAGTGGGTGTTCAAAGTGAACTACGATGGGAATCGCGTAAAAAAGGCCCTTCCTGCCAATTTAAGGAAAAACATTGTGGAAGAATTGCGGCGCTTTTATACAGTTACAGATCCTGTAATGAAAGGCGTTAGAGACTGCATTAATGGCGTTTTGCGCCATGCAAGGAATCGGCCATGGATGGACAATGTGGAGGACTGTCAGTGAGACCATACTGTTGTGCTGAACTGTATTGTACTCTCCATGTTTTGCCCTACAGTACCAGCTGTACTTAAACAAAGGAGATGTTGTTGTGTGTTTTTTTTCACAGGACATGCACAACTCCAGTCCCTGAGGGCCGCAAACAGGTACGGTTTTCAATGTTGCCCTGAAAACCTGCCCTGTTTGCTGCCCTCTAGGACTGAACTGGTGCAAGTCACTTTAACTCCCTTTGCCCCATGCACCAAAAATGTTTTGTGGCAAAAGAATTTAATAAAGGCTGTAGAATGTATTATTGTGTGTTGATGTTTTGAATTGCTGTGCACTTTAAATGTTTCAACATTGTACAGTATTTGTAAATAAATGTTTTTGTATCTATCTCTATATATATATATATATCTACATATCTATATACATATATATATCTACACACAATATATAGTTAATTATATATAGATAAATATATATGTTGATATATGTATATATATATAATTATATATATATTTATTTATACATATATATATCTATATCTATGTATATATCAAGAGAGACTAACAGAGAGAGTCAAAGAGAGAGAGAAACAGAGAGAGAAAGAGAGAGAGAGAAAGAGAGATAAACAGACAGAGAGAAAAACAGAAAAAGAGACAAACATACAGATGTGTGTGTATGGTTACATCTAGCTAAGTGTAACCAGAAATCTGTTCAGCATAGCACTGTATATGATTTCACACACATTGTTATTGTAATTCAAAGAGTCTACTTGTTTTGCACATGTTGATTGCCTAAGCCGAAATTAAAGTTTCGATTCCTGTGAAAAGAGTATCTTACTCAAAAATTTCAGCCAATTATTGTAACAAATTTCTTGTAGGAGAAAACCTAGGCGTATAACTGCTACGTTGTATTATAACCTTGGAAGAAACCGCGAAGATAACATGTAACTATTCACACATTCAGCAGACATCCGTATGCGTTCAACTTCACACAACGTACACTTGAAGAGAGAAGAAATGGCAGAAGCTTCCACATTGCACAGCCATCCACGTAAATCATACAAATTTATGATTTATGAAGTAATCGAATCAACGCCAGAGAAAAGTGCAAACGTGGCCAAAATCTATGACTTGATCGAAAAGAAATATCCATACTACCAACAACCTGACATATAACGAAATTTTAAAACTTCTGTATGATTCACTTTATCCGCAAATGAATGTTTTGAGCGTGTCCATGATCGGCTAGATCAACGATATGGATGCTGGCATGTTGCACCATCATTTAAACTTACCATGGAACATGGAACATATCTTCTGTTAAATAGCATATTTTTGCCTAATACCAGTGACACTGAAGCCGCACCGACTGTCGCGTCTGCTGATCTACCTGCACCCTCCATTCAGCCAGACCAGATGCAAGATGGACATAACTACTATGATATGTATCCAAACTTATATGGCCAATACCAATGTGGATGGGAAAACAACCAACAACTGTACGCACCTCCGGACATCTTGTTTGAAGAAGCCACTGCAGATCCATATGACGCCCTCATGGAGATGTGTGTGATTCAGGATTCAACAGTTGCCTCAACCATGGATGATACTGTTGTGCCTTCCTGCAGCGAGCAGTTGCAGCCAAATCAGTTTTTACTTCTACAAGAATGGTAAATACAAATTTCGTTATGCCTTTACTCAAATTATATATGTCTACATTAATAATATACAACATTTGTTAGCCAAATGAGTGGATACAGCTTAACATTGCAGACAGGCTTACATGTAGCGTGCACAAAGACATTATTTCCTATAACAATATACTACATGACGAACCATTAGTAAATATTGGTGACGGAGTCCTAAATCCTAGATTATTATCGCTTTTAAAGTATCATTTCAACATGTTGCACTAACTGTAACACACACACACACCTCATTGTTTAGCATTCAACATATAAAAACAAAGTGTCGCCCACATATACGTGGGAACCTGGTCATGTCCCAAGGCGTCCTTAAAAAGGTTACCGATGCAAGCCCCACCCCCAACCGACGTGCGCTCGTGAAACCGTATTGGCTGTGCCCGTAGCTTATTGTTATGGTCAGTGCAGTGTGTCATGCACGCGCGTCAGTGGGGCAGTGCGTGCACAGCGCTGGAGGCCAATGTTGATTCAGTGGGAGGGGTGTTTGTGTGCATTTCACAGTGCCTTAACATGATGTCACACGTCTTTTGTTCGCTCATTGGCTGATCATCCGTTTTTTCCATGGGCACACGTCTGTTTACAAAGTTTAGATATGTACGTGTGTAGAAGTGAATTTGTTTTGCTTCCATATCATAACTTCCAGCCATGATATGCATACTGCTAGCAGCACCATGGAGGGACATGTATTGAACGCACAGCGTACACATCGTGTTGCGCATGCGCTAAGACTTAGTCCACACATTCGTGACGTGCGCGTGCAACAGACGTTGTGCGCGCGCATTAGACGTTGTGCGTGCACATTACTATGTATACAGGCACTGGAAAAAACATATCAGTAGTAATGCCAGCAACGCCATTCGCAAAATGAGACAGTTCTGTATCTGTAGTTTTATCCTTGCAGTTTAAACATATACGTTACTTATGCGTGAATATCCACAATCATATAGAGATGTGTTAAGCATTGTCATGCTGAGACATATATAAATGTGCCATCTTTGAACATAATGTGTTTGCTTTCAATGATTGGTGCGCAGATTAACAATCACTACATAATGTTATCCTATTATGCCAATATTTACTATGCACTTAATTAACATAATGATGTTGCTAAGCACTGAAGTTAGAACTTATATTGTTTTTTTGTTCTTTTCTACTAACATTATATGAATTGCCATGTGATATATGCAACCAACATTATCACTCAGCAAACACATTAATCTACTATATAATATAATCTCATGTGTGACTTTTCAAAGAATGTTAATGCTACATAACAACTCGTAGACATTGTATGTGAACGTACACAATAACAATAGTGAGGTGATAGAAACTGTTTAGTCGTGTGCATTTTATATTATCAACTAAGTTGTAGTGCTAACCTAACATGCATGAGCTAATGAATGTTAGTTAAAGATCATGAAACCATGAACATTTGTGTGTACATTTTATTCACACGACTAACTATAGTTTAGTGTTATTAGTAAACGTTCAACACATACATAGCTAAGTGAGGCCGATGATAAAAACAACATTATTATGTTGGTTTATATTATTTCACGTAGAAATACATGCATCACACAAAAACTACAACACACACATACACTGTTGCTGAAATGTGTGCGTATGCAAATGTCCACTTCATTTATGTTCATATGTTGACATTAGTTATAAAGGATCATGATCATTATGAATAACTAACGTGAATGAAATAAAAATTATATTAACAACATTGTCATTGTGTTGAATGAATTAGGAAAAGTTGAGAATCCAAAGAACTATACGTTGGAATGGTGTTAACATTTTGACACATGTTACATGTACGTCAAATCAACACACATCTTTCACTTATACATACACATGTGACAATGTAGTAATCAACATGAAGATGAAGTGATACAACAACTAATCACATACATTGCAATGTTAATGATGTTTAAAACATTGGGGTTTTTTCATACAAACATGCATTGAGTGTTAACATCACTCATGTGCATCAATGGATGTTCTCCTCCCATAATCAATAGATGAGCAGGGTTTATCCCCTTATCTCCCCCCACCCCTATATTCCATGAATAGATGTTGTTACGTTTGCTAAACTACATGTTATGTAATGTCCCTAATGATTGTAAAACACACTGCATAATAACCACCAAGTGTAGCTAAACGCACGTACACAATACAGAAACGACATGTTTCAATTGTCACATCTTTGTCATTACGTTGTGTTTATACATCCTGTAACTATACCTGTATCGAGGTTTGCACATCTTATGACAGATGTGAATTAAAATACATACCATGAGCAGTCATTGTAGTTATATACCTTGAAAAAGAAAACATGAATGAATATAAATCATTGTCATGACATGTTCATTAAGGTAAGCATCAAACAGAAATGTCAATTTTGTGTGTGATATGAAACAACATCTAGAATACGTCAAATATGATCTGAAATACACAATAGTGTACACATCATTGTGACTCACATGTCACACTGCAAAAGAAACATTGTATGTAACCATACTGCACTAGCTATTGACTATGGACATAGTAGGTTTATTGTGTATGCATAACCAAAAAGAGCATGTACATAAAATATAGATTTAGTACACATTATTTCTTCACGTACACACAACACCTTTTATTGGTAAGAAGTATAATACAACCTGTTGATGAATGACATACCGGTGCCACATGCAATTGTCCACACAGCAGAGAAGAGAAAGGTGTGCGAACCATATTCATCTGTTTCCTAAGTCAATGGTATTTGGACAAATGTATTTATCATAACAAAGAATGAATACATCTATGTAGTACTATCAACATATATGTATTTGCTTACATTAAAAAAATGTGTTTATGACATTCAGACGTGTCTCAACACCACTGGCTGTTTGGTCAGTATCAGCTGGTAAATTTACGGGATGCTCCTCCTCCAAACCCTGACGTATGTCTGTTTGTACATTATTGCAGAGTGCCACATTGTGCAAAATGCAACATGCAATTATAATATCAGACACTTTAGCAGGCTTATATTGAAGTGCCCCACCAGTTCTATCGAGACACCTAAATCTTGTCTTGAGAAGGCCAAATGTCCTCTCTATGACGGATCGCGTAGATATATGGGCAACATTGTACCTCTCCTCTGCTTCACATTGAGGGTTTGCCACAGGGGTCAACAGCCACGGCCTAATTCCGTATCCTGAGTCACCTATAATCCATCATGCACAAATATGAAACAATTTGTGTTAACATTACATACATTTCCTAGAAAACCAAGAGTTGTTTGTTAACACATCATAATATGTACTCACCCACCAGCCAACCAGGTCCAAAATAGCCTTCTTCGAAAGCATGGAAGACTGATGAGTTTCTCAGGATAGAGGAATCGTGACTGGAACCAGGGAATTTGGCTACCACATGCATAATCTTCATCGTGGCATCGCATGCATAATATTCATCGTGGCATCGCATTCAGGGAATGGTAGTGCTTACGGTTGCGGTAAGCATGCTCACTCTGACTAGGCGGGATCAAAGCAACATGGGTGCAATCGATTGCACCCATCACACATGCTATCCCGGCTATGGTATAAAAGCCATTCCTGACTTCCAGCCACTCTGTGTGCTCTGTAGGAAAATGAATATAATTCCTAGCGCGTCTATTGAGTGCACATAGAAATTGGGTAAAGGCCCGCGAGAATGTAGATTGCGAGACCCCGCCCACTATGCCCACAGTTGTCTGGAATGACACGGAAGCAAGATAATGTAATGAGCACAGCATTTTAACAAGCCCAGGGACTGCACGACCTCTGGCTGTCACAAAATCTAAATCTCCCCTTATCTCTTCATAAAGAGCTAAGATTGCTGCTGAACTCAAACGATAGCGACTTACAATCTCCTCCTCACTCATCCCATCTAACAGGGTTCTCTCCCTGTACACACGAGGATGAGGCACAACTTCTCTCCTCTCTCTTCTCCTCTCATCTCCTTGCCCTCTCCCTCGACCTCTACCTTTCCCTCTCCTGTTCGCGTGCCTGTCCCTGTCCCTGCCACTGTCCCTGCCTCTGTCCCTGTCCCTTCCTTGGCCTGTGACATCCTCTCCATCAGCAAGCCTCTCGTCCAATAGAATGTTCGTCCGTCTCATAAACATTCGCATCATTTTCAGGTCTAGCTGTGAATGCGCAGGTAATTGCCCTCCTTTACATACCTATCTGATGATGTCAGGTGACTTGCTGAAGTGCAAGGTGTAACATTAACATATCCAAGTTGTTCACTCCCAACGTTTATCCAGTAGCAATTAAAAGGATTATTTATGTGTGTTCACCAGGCAATCATGATATTTGAGAATGATGTAACGTTAAGCTTTGTACAAGCATTTATTGTCAAGTATTTCTGGAATGTGTAATGCATGTACCACTTCTGAACGCAACACTCAGTCATCTAATTAGGATACAATTATGACATTGACGTTGAGAAACTACGTTGCAACATGTGTAATTTGGCATGTTATTGTCACCTGTTCACATGAAGTAATTGTAAGTGCATATGCATAATTTAATGCCATCAGGATAGTTGCTATTGATTCAGTTTCAATCGTGTAAAAATGAGTAACTATTCTAGATGTGTGTATAAATTAGCATGACGTGATTCTAATGCATCGTGTACAATGTAAACATGCAATGTTATTGAGTGTCCAATTGCGGACGTCATCATAAGAGGGAGATCACAAAGTACATGTAAACATGAAAACAAACAGCTACATTTACGTTTGATCATGCGTTACACATTAGAAGCATTGTATAATGTATAGCAACATTACTATACGCTGGATCTGTTAGATGTGTGAAATGTGTTACATCATATAATAAATTGAAACAAACTTAAGTAACATGTTTGATATGATGTGACCTGTTCCTTTAAGAGTTGAGTATAGGATTTTTCCTTGACACATCATAACATTAAGACTAATGTGACACGCAAATCATCATAACATATAAAAGTACAATGTTATGCAAATAATAAACGTAAGGGGTGACACGATGAAGTGAATGACCTCGACACTGTAATGCCAAGCACATTTTTATTATGAGCAATAGAACGTAAACACTACTATAATGTTATAAGTCCCCGCTCCATTGACTCCATTGATGTAGAGATGAGGTTTTTTTTCTAAGTGCCGTCCCGGCAACCTTGCCGATCCTTCTCCCCTCCAACTTGCCAACTTTAGTTGGCAGGACCAATTCTCCATTTCTGAGTGCCGATCAGCACGATAAGCTGATCGGGGCTACTTGAATACAGCCGATTTCAAAAAGTGCCGATAAGTGCCGATAAGTGGGTTATCGGCAGCCGCATGCCGACAAATTTTTATCGGCAAGAAAAACTGCCGATTTTGAGCACTTATCAGCGCTTACTGAATCTCAAATCCAATTTTGTCGGGAAAATGCAGATAAAAGCCTTATCGGCGCTTACTGCATGAGACCCATTATTACAACGAGCACAATGTAAACAGGGTTGTGCGCCTCCCTTTTGGTAAGAGTACAAATGTATTATACTCTAATCAAACAGTGTTGCAGAAAACTCTTTTTTTTACTGTCTACGGTACCTGCACAATGCATTTTTTTATTCTATAATGATTACACCATTGCTCACAATGGTGACACAAATCCTCATGAAGAGGGTTTCTGCACTTCTTAAGGTATATATTGGGGTGTCTGTCACTGTTTGAAATGCGATGAAGGTTTCTCTCAAAACATTGTGCTTCAGGTTATCAAAGAAAAAATGTATTTTTGACTCCTGTGAAGTTTTTTGTGTGTGAGGCAGATCTTTTGCTTTTTTGAATAATTTACAATTTTATGTATTTTCTTCTTTGCCCCTACTTTAAATTTCAATCTACTTTTTTTCTTTACCTCAATGTTGGCATAGGTTAAATGCAATGACGTGCTGTTTTAGGATATGTCTTTAACCAATCTAGTTGGTACATGTCATACTGTACACATGACATTTGTACTATCGTTTGTGTGCCAGTGACCATAAAAATATAATATGGATATGCATATATAAATGGTGTTTGTCCTTGTTAGTTTGTCCAAGTTATGCTAAAAAATATTAAAACCATTCCAAGATGCTTCGAGATTTGGATGCCTCATTGTTTCCCAGGTAGGGAGATTTAATACTGGTATTTACATTGCTAAGTATCTCTCTAACCGTGGGATCCTCGGAAATGAAAATAATGCGATTCAGGTTCGGAAGACCCATTGGTTTCAATTATTTAAAACAGCAATTAGAAAAAATTGTATAGGAGGGTTTGCTGGTTTACTGAACAGTAGGTACACCTATTTTTTTTTCTTTTTTAAAAACTCACAGGGTAATCAGTTAAAAGATACTGTATCACAACATGTACAGTAGCAAGCATGTCGTTTTTACAAGTCCATTACATTTTTACCTACATGAACCATGTATTTTAGAACTTCAGGATGGATATGAATATTGTACATATGGATTTATAAAACATTGAAAAAGCAAATATGTCAGATTTAGGTCAGTTTATTGTTAGCAGTAAAATATCCTTGTCACGTAAGGCCTCATGACCAGAGGTCCCCAATCTGTGCCCAGAATGTTATGCTTTCACTGCCACCACAGCTTGTAAGGGAGCTAAACCTTTGAATAGCCCCTAGGGCTTCCCGAGACAGAGGTCACAACTAGCCAGACTTAGGAGCTAATACACTTTCTTACACCCAGGACAGATTTTAAAAAAAATGGGAAAAATACTCACGAAAAGAGCTATTCACTATTCTCTAGGCTAAGCAATTCCAAATTATTTTAGTCCATGTGAGTGACTCAATCCTAGCAAAAGAAACAGTCGAGGTGGTACAGTGTAATAGTCTTCCGGCTATTCCAATAAAACAGGGAGAAAGGCTTATTACTGTACCTCCTGGCTACCTAGCCCAATCCAGTTGGTACCTTCCTAGCTACCTGAGTGATATGGTGGGGACCGCTATCCATGGACTGTGGATACCCCAAAATGTCATGTTCTCTCGCAGGAACATAAAGGGAGATGTGGGTAGAAGCTTCCTGGTTACCTAGGCCTGTGTGGTGGGGACCGCCACCTGCCTCAGATGGATTCCCCAAAATGTACCTCTGGAGGCTGCCGAAGCTTGACTCTTCAGGCAGCTCTCCTCCAGAAGATGGTCACTAAGGTGCTGCCACCACACTGATCTCAGGGGGTTTCTCTCTCATGAGACTTACCCCCACAATCCAGCACTCACATAGGCTCCAGCCAAGTTTGCCCAAAATGAGCTCAGCATCCACATAGTGAGGACCCTCTGTTGCACTCCATACAGGGGCTCTCACACAGGCCCTTGTCAGTTCTCTCATGCACTGCTTTGCTGCTGAACTTCACATGGAGGCTCTCACACATGCCCCTGTCAACTTTCTCCTGCTCTGCTGAACTTCACACAGGGGCTCTCACACAGGCTCCTTTCAGCTCCTCACAGAGAGGGGTGGGGTCCAGCTTTTGTCTCAGCTATTTGGGAGAATAATACTTCAGCTTTGAAATGCCCTCAGCAGCTAAATCGGTCTCTCCCTGGTTCTCCACAATGGGCCTAATGTAATCACATTACAAATTAATGCCATAGTCCCGGGAAAGGCACAGGTAAATGCCCATACTGTATATGGGCTTTCCCCTTCCCAGGCCATATAATGCCTGATACAACCCTGTAGATTACAGCTCTTTTGCAGAGCAAGTCCAGACTTAACCCTTTGCATATTGAGAAACTGGAGAAGAGTACCACTGCTTTCACAGGTTGTGCCTAATAATGCACAAAAATACAAGCTCAAAACCCTGGTGCCCAACATTAACCTCTTGGTTTCCAGAGTACAATCTGATAAGAACGGGCAGCAGGACAGGGCTTCACCTACACTTTGGAAGCCCTGCTGCCCTTTTTATCACAATCCTCAGGGTGTTGCAATTGGAAAACAGGGAATGGGACATGGAAAGTAATGTACTGTATGTTCAGTAGATGTTACAGATGCTTCTTTGCTATACAGTGCAGTAACACATATGATGACATTGTAAATGCACAGTATGCTTTATCCTGTTATAACATGGCAGGAGTGACTAGAAAGTGAAGGGCTCACAAAATCCCATCTGACAGAAGATAAAATGAGATTAAACAGGAATTGAATTATCCAAAGGAACCAGTCCCTTTATGAGAGTCATGATGGCAGAACTGCTGGTGTTGGAATCAACTGGAGCTCATTAAGACTTAAATTTAGCACAGCAGGAAATAGATTACTTCCAGTCCATTGCTGTTATGTATGCTGCAGTACGAGCTTTCAAATATCACAAGCTGTAGCCCAACATTGCATATTCTCCATAACTATAAAGTCACATTGGTCTTGTTTCATACAGCAGATCTGGGATATTAATTACCACAAAATGGGAATACCAAATGGTCAGCATAATGATGAATTGAGTGAAAAAGAAAAAAATTCCAAGGGTTAGATCATTAAAACAAGAAATAAAAAGAAGCTCTGTGCTCAATGTCATATACATACTGTACAGGCATTCCTGATATTCTGACTTTCAAAGATAAAGTACAGTATTTCTCCAAAGTGGAGCACATGTTGTGTCATGTGAAGCCATCAGCTGACCAAAGCCTAGATTTTATATACTCAGATTAAAAGAAAATGTGGTGTTAGTGGGCTTAATGCCAATTTCATTTAAAAGGGCTACTCACTAACCATATCTCATGCGGTAAAACAGTAACAAAATGCAATTTACCACAGCAATATTTTGGTGGGAATTTTAACGCAAGGAGCATACAAATGAGAATTTTATGGATTATTTATTATGCATGCAACAAAAAATGTAAGCACAAACAGAAAAGAATCAAGCGCAAATATAATTTAAAAGTGATGAAAGTGAACACAAATGTGTAAAAAAAATTGCTGCTCCTGAGAAGGACTCAATCCAAGCCCATAGATGAATGGCAGAAAAGGGTTCGGGAGCGCAAATAGATACAGGTATATGTGGAAATAAAAATACAAAAATTGCTCAATACAGTAAAGTTAAAATAAATTGGTGAAGTAATAAATATATAGCTCACTCACATGGTCCGTGAGTGGGCCAAGCAGTGTGGTTATCCAGAGACCAACTATGAACATCCAGGCATCCTCGTTGTTGTGTCCATCAGGGCCAGATGAAGAGAAAAGGGGGACAAGGGGAGGAGGTACCACATAGGAAAAATAGAAAATACATAAATGGTGCCGATTGCTTTATAGATTAAAATAAAAACAGAAAAGGTAATACACTTACAAGCAAAAAGCAAATGCAGGCGTTGAGACCACCCTGGGTCGAATTCTGGAAAAGACTGTGCCTTTCCTCTCCCGCCGGTCTTCCAGCTGTAACAGCTGTTCACAGGGAAAGTTGGTTAGTACCCTGGGACAGAGGAACCAATTCTGGGCTGAGAATGCCTCCTGAATGTCCCCAAACAGCTAAGTAGTCCTCCAAACGCCTGTGTTTCTCCACCCTACACGTTTCTCTCTGTCGAGCTTCCTCAGGGGTTACATTTCAGTGTCGTAGTAGTTCTCCCCCTTTTTAAATGTCTCACAGGTGCCGGCAAACATGTTACGTCATTGCTCACATCGACGTCGATGACGTCACGGTGCATAGAACGCTCCATATCAACAGATGGTAGTCATGGCAACATACAGAATCAGGAAGTGTTTAAGATGGCAAAAGATCGCTATAATCTAGGCTTGCAAAAAACAATGCAGAGCAACTGGTTGCTGAGACAACATATTTGGCGACATAAACCTTATATTCACTTGTATGTATTGCACTATTTTTGTATTTTTATTTCCACATATACCTGGATCTATTTGCGCTCCTGAACCCTTTTTCTAACAAAACATGTAAGGCAAATCCCCTACATTATCCCAGGATAGCAGTAGTCCTTACTTGTCTCTATATATAATGACTATTATATATGTAACACAGTTCTCCCCCCCCCCCCCAAGTGGTGGGATTCAAAATTTTTAGCAACAGATTCTCTCTCACGGGGGGGGTGGGGGGTGGGCAGGTGGGGATGGGGGAGGGAGAGAGATGGGGGGAAGAGGGAGAGAGATGGGGGAAGAGGGAGAGAGATGGGGGGAAGAGAGAGAGAGACAGGGAAGAGTGAGAGAGATGGAGGGAGAGGGAGAGAGATGGGGGGATGAGGGAGAGAGATGGGGAGTGGAAGAGGGAGAGAGACGGGGGAGGAATTGGGAGAGAGAAGGGGGGTGGAGGGGGAAGAGGGAGAGAGATGGGGGGAAGAGGAATAGAGACGGCGGGGGAAGAGGGAGAGAGACGGGGGGAAGAGGGAGAGAGATGGGGGGGAAGAGGAATAGAGACGGGGGGAAGAGGGAGAGAGACGAGGGGGAAGAGGGAGAGAGACAGGGGGAAGAGGGAGATAGACGGGGGAAGAGGGAGAGACGGGGGGAAGAGGGAAAGAGATGGGGGGAAGAGGGAGAAAGACGGGGGAAGAGAGAGACGGGGGGAAGAGGGAGAGAGATGGGGGGAAGAGGGAGAGAGACGGGGGAAGAGGGAGAGAGATGGGGGGAAGAGGGAGAGAGACAGGGGGAAGAGGGAGCGAGACGGGGAAGAGGGAGAGAGACGGAGGGAGATAGACCGTTGGAGAGGGAGAGAGACGGAGAGGGAGGGAGAGAAATGGAGGGGAGGGAGGGAGACGGAGGGGGAGGAGAGAGACGGAGGGGGGGAGAGAGACGGAGGGGGGGAGAGAGACGGAGGGGGGTGGGGAGAGAGACGGAGGGGGGTGGGGAGAGAGACGGAGGGGGGGAGAGAGACTGAGGGGGGGAGAGAGACTGAGGGGGGGAGAGAGACGGAGGAGGGGAGAGAGACGGTGGGGGGGAGAGAGAGACGGAGGGGGGGGAGAGAGACGGACGGGGGGAGAGAGACGGAGGGGGGGAGAGAGACGGAGGGGGGGAGAGAGACAGAGGGGGGTGGGGAGAGAGACGGAGGGGGGTGGGGAGAGAGACGGAGGGGGGGAGAGAGACTGAGGGGGGGAGAGAGACTGAGGGGGGGAGAGAGACGGAGGGGGGGAGAGAGACGGCGGGGGGGGGAGAGAGAGACGGAGGGGGGGAGAGAGACGGACGGGGGGAGAGAGACGGAGGGGGGGGAGAGAGACAGAGGGGGGAGAGAGACGGAGAGGGGGGGAGAGACACAGAGGGGGGGGAGAGATGGAGAGGGGGAGAGAGAGACAGAGATGGGGGGGGGAGAGAGGGGGGAGAGAGACGGAAGGGGGGAGAGATGGAGAGACGGAGAGACGGAGAGACGGAGACAATACCGCCCTTTTATAGTGAAAAATGAAAAACAACAATATTTGATTGAAATAAATTATTTATTTGCCTTTGTTAAAATATTTCCATATAGCTACGATTGTCATTATACTGTTTCTTTTGTCCAGGGCAGAGAGAGACAGGGGGGGGCAGACAGAGACAGGGGGGGTAGCAGAGAGAGACAGGGAGGCAGAGAGAGAGAGACAGGGGGGGACAGAGAGAGAGAGACCAGGGGGGGCAGAGAGAGAGACCAGGGGGGGGGCAGAGAGAGAGAGACCAGGGGGGGGGGGCAGAGAGAGAGACCAGGGGGGGGGCAGAGAGAGACCAGGTGGAGCAGAGAGAGAGATGGGGGGGGGCAGAGAGAGACTGGGGGGGCAGAGAGAGAGACCAGGGGGGGGGCAGAGAGAGAGCAGGGGGGGCAGATAGAGACAAGGGGGGGGGCAGAGAGAGACCAGGGGGGGGGCAGAGAGAGACATGGGGGGGCAGAGAGAGACCAGGGGGGGGCAGAGAGAGACCAGGGGGGGCATAGAGAGACCAGGGAGGGCCAGAGAGAGACCAGGGGGGGGGCAGAGAGAGACCAGGGGGGGCAGAGAGAGACCAGGGGGGGCAGAGTGAGACCAGGGGGGGGCAGAGAGAGACCAGGGGGGGCAGAGAGAGACCAGGGAGGGCAGAGAGACCAGAGGGACCCAGTTCCAGCAGTCCCAGTGTAATAAAATGTCAAAAAGTGCTTGCAGTGCAATTGTTAGTTTTGAAAGTTAAGTTTGGGGTGGGGGGACTGCTGCACATAGCTTGTAGTCAGAAACACAATGGAGCAGCAGCAGCAGGTTCTCTCCTTCTTCAAGGCTTGCTGGAGTGACAGCAGGGTTTCACGGCTTGTGCATGCTCTGGGCTTCCATACCCGCCCTCCTTACCCCCCCTGACCTGGCACCGTGAAGATGCAGGAAGTGTAAGAGGCAGAGAGCTATGGCTGAGTGCTTCTCTGCATGTGGTCCTGCACAGCTTAGCAGCAGCAGCAGCAGGACACAGCGCGGAGTACTGTGGGGGAAGATAGGGCTGGTCGCACCGGTTCTAGGAACTAAGAAAATTTTAGGAAAGAACCGGCAGAAACCCTTCACTGCCCCCCCCCCCAGGAGATGTACCTCTGGTTACTGCTGTTGTGGTGCGGTCATACCTGTGAGAGTTCAGGAGAGTCCAGGGCATCTACCCCATCTACCCCCATCGCCCGCCCCCTATACCCCAATACCCCACTATCCCCATCACCACACACACAAATAGGCAAAAGCACTACTAGTCAAATGGCAAACGCTTTTTCCCGATTGTGAAGCAAATCCAAAAAATACACAATTAAAAAAAATAACAACCATTAAATAACAATACAACAAGAAATACTAGCTAATACACCCATTGATTGCCACTGTCTTGCCTTTTGCCTCAATGGGAGCACAGATAACCCTAAACTCCCAGCCCCCTCCCCCCAGAACATACAGTAATGGGCAAACGCCCTATTATCCAGATCTGGATGAAAGCACATTTGCCTTTTAAAAATAAAAAATTACCAAGCCAGCATATAGTTAGTAAAAGTTTTAATTATCCCTGCCAGGGTGAAGGCCGTTCTCATCATTCTGTTCCTCTGCATCTTCAGTGGGCACCAACAGTAAAATAAAACAATCCAACTACTGGCCCCTTAATCACTCTATCTGTTTTTAACCACTATTGTAATTAAGGGGTTAACCCCCCTCCCACTATCCACCTGGGATGCCTAACCACCCACCCTGGGGCAACCCCATCCCCCACCCCTTCTACCCATTAATTGTCACTGTGGTGAAATATGCCCAAAATGGGGGCACAGATTATCACAATGGCAATGAATGGGCAACCTAAAAAAATCCACAAAATAAAATACATTACAATGAAATAAAACAAACATTAGCTAATAAACCCATTGATTGTAAAGTGGTAAGCTATGCCCACAATGGGGGCAAGGATTGCCACAATGGCAAGGAATGTGCAACCGGAAAAAAATCCCACAAAATAAATACATTGCAATTAAATAAAAACAAATATTTGCCAAAAAATGCATTCATGTTCTATGTGGTTATCTATACCCTCAAAGGGGGATAGATAAACACATTGTCCTGAAAATATACACAATTAAATAAAATACAATCAATGTGTTTCTCACCTTTTCCGGGATGAAGATTTATCCTCATCATACAACTGCAGCACCAACTCTTGACCCACAATGCAATGATCCTCATTAGCATGATGCGCAGAAGTCCACGACCCCCTGTTGCTTGCAGAATAGGCCGCGGTGAGTAGATCTTCTTTCTTAGCTTCATCCTTTTCTTCTTTTTTCACCAACGGGTGCATGAGATGGTGATCCACCGGCTTCTTGGGGTCAAATGAGACGTGACAGGTCTTATATAGGGCCTATGATGTCATATTTGACTGACAAATAGTACATCCACTAATCCACATATATATATATATATATATATATATATATATATATATATATAAATGTAAATACAACTGTATGCTCATCTGCATGTCTTAGGCAGGTCTGCAACCCCGCCTTTACCCATTATCACCCAGCACAAAGCACTTCCACTGCAGCAAGGGATTCTGGGAAATGACATGCAAATGAGCACACAGTGCCACTTTTTGTTTCAAAAACCATTTTTAACATGGTTCCCTATAGGCTTAAGTGGAGGGTTTTTGTCACTTTTTTTACTCACCATAACTTAACTCAGTATATATATATATATATATATATATATATATATATATATATATATATATATATATATATATATATATATATATATATATATATCATAGAAAATAAAATGAATTCAAATAATAATTATATAAAATAATTATTTAGTTTTGAGACTTATAATATCTATTCCACAGTTTTTACAACTGTGAAAAAGAGTTCCATCCCGATGCAATAAATGCTTAAAGTAAACATACTCAAAGTTTTACAGATGTAATGATACATGTATAAAGAAATGGCTACAGGAAAAACAGTATCTGTTGCATTTTTAAACCAAATGTGTTTTCTATCTTTTCTCTTTACTTTTAACATTCTTTATTCTTGTTCTTTTCTTACCTTTCTCCCACAATACTATATAATTAAAAGAGCAGCGTTGCTGTTTGCTCCAGGGACCTAGTAACCACAAGATGCCATATGGGTTTAATATTTTATGTATGAAACACAGCATGAGCTGCAGCTGATTCAAAGACCGAAGCTGCAGAGTTTGGACTCAGATGTCATTCTTAAATAATAATTACAAAATCAGGCAGCACTGTGCTGTTATTGTAGTCATTTAATTCCTGTTAATAACCAAAGCGTCAACATTTCCAATGAGAATTATATTTTAAGGTTTAACCTTCTCAGCATAATTGTACCATGGATACACTTATTTATCAATCTTAGTTCACCTTCTCAGGAAAAACTACTTTCATTTTATTACACTCATAAAACATTGACCTTGAGGGTTAGATAGTTTATCATTTATATAGTCATCAAAACTATGTTGAAGAAGGGCAAATATACAAGTGTAACGGTTATTCCCCCCCCAATCGCAGATAGGGACCATATAGGGAAATCTACATATAAAAAACAAAAGAGATACCGGCGCCTTAAGAGTCCAAATAGGATAACAGTTCTGGGATTTCGAGACAGGGAGGTGAATGTCCAGAGGGGTAACTTTGCAGTTCCTCAATCTTCAGGTGGTCAGATGTGGCTTCATCCGTATGTAGTGTAATATGAAACGAAAAAAGAGATAATATAGTACAACACAGCTAACATAGAAAACTCAGACTAGACCTACTGTACAAGACAATACACAACAAACAAAACAAACATAAAACACACAAAAGCAAGGCTGGAAGTAAAAAGTTAGTTTAATACAACTATAAAATAATATAAAATGAATGGACCTAACGATTGCCAATCCGGTGGAGTAAAATTGAAGCGCTACTCACAGGATGGCTGCTGACGAGCTGCATTGCTTTTCTCTATCTTTTGTTTCAACGATTGATCAATCTAGCTTCTATGGAGGCAAGAACCTTCTTAGTGCTGTACCAGTTACAGCAATACGGACTCTAAGAAGGTGCAGGATACTTTCCGATAATACTCAAGGACCCATGTTGCCAATAAGCAATGATGGAAAGAATACAATTGGCAAAGAAAACCCAGTTGAAAGAACCACAACTGCAAAGGGCAAGACTCAAGGACCAATATGGAAAAACAAGAAGCAATCGAGAATCATAGCACCACGTAGCATTACTGCAAAGTAGTACAGAAACCACAAACACCATTCGTATAGGGTCTGTGATATGCAATGAAGTGCTGTGGAATTGCCCTTAGTTTCCTGGGGTGACAGGAACAGTAAGACTTGCTACACATGTGTAGCTAGGTCCCCTTTGGCTCCCCGGTTACCCGTTGCTCTTCCCCTTACCTTCTCCAGTGAGAAGGCAGTTGCGGGGGCGAGCGCGTCTCTCGGTGGCGTCAGAGGCATGGAGCTGCCATCTTTGTTATGTCCGCGTGGGCGTGGAGGTTCCCGCATGCGCAGATGTGGCGGCCAATATAGTGAGCGCGAAGGGGCAGAGATGGTGCTCCAGAGATGGCGCTCCAGTACATTAGGTACTTCCTTATAGGAACTTTTAGGTTTAAGTGCTATTTGTATGTTATTAGGGTTGTTCTTTTCCCTTTAGACTTTGTATTGTACGTATGAATGTTACTCCAGCCGAGAAGTGAACAACTTTTAACACCTTAACAGAATAGACGTTAGTTGTACGGTATATAAAGTCACACAAAAATTGGAGTGCCATGCAAACAGATAGAAAAGGCTGATCCAGATTAGAACTTTTGCTGGTGTTAACAATTCACTTAGCATTATATTACAGTATCAATTCAGTTGTGTACTAGACTGAGCATATAGAGACCAAATAGGTCTCAGATGAATATAATAAACAACTATGCTGATCTTAATAATAAGGACAAATAGAGACAAACCAATAACTACATCTCTGCTATAAGCAACACTTGTATAACTAAGAGTTCTAGTGGATAGTGGTTACATAGGGACAGGTCTTGGACGTATATACCTGATCCCTCTTTCCAATTTTATTTTAAATACTCAATAAAAGGGTTTTAAATTTAAATAACTATTACACATACTCATACATTGAGTGCATTCTGTAGGGTACTTTTTTCCTCTCTATTGCTAACATATCCAGCCCTATATTGCACCTCTCTGTTACTATTCCTTTTATTTTTAATTGCTATAGGCTGATGCGGACATATCCCCACTCTCTTTACCCTACCCCACTCTGCATATACTTACCCCTGCCATCATGAAGGGCATCCTTGTCAGCAAACTGCAGGTCTATGTCCTCCGATGCCAGCAAGTATACATGAAAAAATGCAATATAATGGACTCTAACCCATTAATCAGCGGTTAATTAGCGCTAAGGTACTTAAGGGTTAACCCACCCTCCCCCGCTACCCACCCGGGAGGCCTTACCACCCTCCCCGGGACCTCTATACCCAACCCATTGATTGGTGTAGTGGTACATCATACCCATATGGGCGTGATAAGCCACTATAGCAGTCAATTGTCACCCTAATAAAAAAGCATGAAGGCCAAAAATATACAATAATAAAAGATATACACAAACACCTAAACACCCCAATTCAAGAAATAAAAGCACTAGACAACCAATTCAATAAATAAAAACACTAGCCAACCAATCAATGTAATAAATAAAAGCACTAACCAACCAATCAATGTAATAAACAAAAGCACTAACCAACAAAACAATTAATTAATTAAATCCACTAGCCACATCAATTAAAACCAGTTGCCAACTAAATAAATAATTAATTAAAAATGCTAAACAATCGGAAAATGAAATAAAAACAAGCCAACCAAATTAGAAAAAATTTAAGCCAAACAATAAACTGAAAACTAAAAAACAACAATCAATAGAAAAAAAGCATTTTCCAAAAAATGCATTGTCTGTCACTGTATGGATCTGTTCCCTAAAAGGGCACAGATTAATACATTATCAGTCAATGGCAATGAAAAACATAAAAATAAAAAAATACAATTAAAAAACCTGTAAAAATAAAATTACATACATTCAATATTTTTCATACGTTTAGAAGCGTTGACCCTCCGAAACCCAGCGATTCTGCAAGCTCTCGTACCGCAACATCATCAAAGTCAATCAAAGGCCATCCAGCTTGAAAATCCGGAACAGGTAGCAAAATTATTTTTTCTTTTATCTTCTATCACCGTCTTCTTTCTTCATCTGTCATTATTTATTTATATTATTTAATCTTCTATCTTCCTCTGTCAATCCAAAACCCAATGGTAAATCCAGAACAGGAATTTCTCTCGTGATCTTCTTCCAGATAAAAGAGGCGGCCAGGCCTTATATAAAGGCCTGTGATGTCACATTTTTAGGTCAGAAGGTACAGTTCCAATCTGATTGGACGCTGTACCATGTGCCTGTCTCCTTTTATTTTTGTTAAGGATGTTACGTCATCTCCAAGGGAGGTACGTCACATCCTTCAAACCACATGGTTATATCACATGGTATTACAGCCAATGGGATTGATGACAATCCCATTGGTTCCTGTACCATGTGATAGGTTACATTAGTTCAAAAGGATGTGACATCACTTTAAGGGACAGGCAAATATTTTTTTAGCAAATGCTTTTTTTCTTTTGATTGTTGTTTTTTAGTTTTCTGTTTATTGTTTGGCTTAAATTGTTTGTAATTTGTATGGCTTGTTTTTATTTAATTTTCCAATTGTTTAACATTTTAAATTAATTATTTATTTTATTGGCTACTGATTTGAATTGATGTGTTGGCTAGTGGTTTAAATTAATTAATTGTTTTGTTGGTTAGTGTTTTTATTTATTAAATTGGTTGGCTTGTGCTTTTATGTATTTAATGGGTTGGCTAGTGCTTTTATTTCTTGAATTGGGGTGTTTAGGTGCTTGTATATATTTTTTATTATTGCGTATTTTTAGCCTTCATGCTTTTTATTAGGATGACCATTGACTGCTATTGTGGCTTTTCATGCCCATAGTATATGGGTATGATGTACCACTATGCCAATCAATTGGTACAGGGTGGGTATAGTGTTCCTGGGGTGGGTAATTAGGCCTCCAGGATGGGTACCGGGGGATGGTGGGTTAACCCTTTAATTACTATAGTGGTTATTAACTGCTAAAGTTAGGGGCCCTTATATTGTATTTTTTCCATGTATTCTTGCTAGCATCGGAGGACATGGACCTGGAGTATGCGTACAAGGATGCCTTTCATGATGGCAGGGGTAAGTAGAAAGGTTGATTTACTTTATTTATGCTGGCTGGCTAATGTTTTATTTTATAATGGGCAAATGAGCTATTATCCATATCTGGATAATAGTTACTTTGCCCTATACTGTACTGTATGTGTGGGGGTGGGGGTGGAGGGGGGTGTATTTATTTCAATGTATTGGGAAAAACAATTTGCCCACAGGATTGGTACCGCAGACCAGCGGGGACCCGCAGGGACAACCCGAGGGCCCTCAGACACCCGCGGGGATCACCCAAGGGCCAACAGACACCAACGGGGACCATCTGAGGGCCCACAGACACCTGAGGTGACCACCCAAGGACCCCGAGACCCCCGCAGGGACCACCCGAGTGCCAACAGACACCTGCGGGTGGACCATCTGATGACCCCCGCGGGGCTACCCGAAAGCCCCACCGGCCTCTGGTGTAAATAATGGGCAGACATTTTGTTTGTTTATGCTTTTGTGCATGTCTCTATCTCTGTTGCGCCAGCCTTTAGCTAGTGATAAAATCTGGTGAGCTTTTATAGTACGATAAACTTATCATAGCTTTGTGAATAGCAGTTACTGGCAAAAAAACGGCGGATTAGCCATTTGTTGGCCATCATACGATTTTTTTTCACTGTGTTTATTGGTAATAAAAGGCCATTATAGCACGATACTGCACTGTTATCACTGCTTTGTGAATCGCACAACAGGCAGTATTGCTCTATAAAGGCATTTATCGCACTTAAAACCACTTATCACTGCTTTGTGAATCGGCCCCTAAATGTGGAGCTGATTGGAGACACGCTGGCGGGCTTTTCAAAGGTGCTTTGTGTAAAAGAGCTACACAAGAACTGATCGTGGCAAATAAGCACCAGAAAAGCACGGCCAGTGGAGCAAGTTGGGGTCTGACGGAGGCACAGCTGAGTGGGAGATTCAAAGGGGCTTTGTGCTGAATAGCACTGAGAGAAGCACTGAGAAGCCTGGGACATGAAGCAGAGAGGGTAAGCCTACCTGAATCAGGTGCCTTGCACCTCGTTGAGGCTAGAGACTTCCCTCCAGACCCCCAGTTGGTGAATGTATATTGTGTATTTTGTGTGTTTGCTGGTTCGCCAGAATAAACTCAGTTTTTTTTAATTATTGTGTCCTGTCTGGTGATAGTGATCCCTGAAGGTTTTGGTGTCAAAACTGCTGTTATCCCGTGACAAAGAGTAAGAGCAGGATCAAGTAGGAAAGTGTATCTCAGGAAAGGAGTCATAAACTAACACAGAACAAACAGCAGCATGATTGTAAAAGTGAACAGTTCAGCAATGGTTCTTCATCTCTTGGAAGCCAAAAGTATTTAAACAGTAAAGAACACCAAACACTTTCTGTAATGACTAGCAAAAGGACAGCAGTAATGAAAGATCAGGACAGGACTACTAATATTCGTAGGAGAGTATAAACTACAAAGATTAGCACAGTTAACTTACATACTGCACCGACACACTTTATTCGAGCAAATACGCAGTATGTACCTGGCAGATACCTGGAATGCGCCGCTCCTCACCTCTGACAAGCCCCGTTGCATTTGCCTTCCCAGCCTGGGTTCATGCCTG
Organism: Ascaphus truei; assembly: GCF_040206685.1. NCBI lineage: Eukaryota > Metazoa > Chordata > Amphibia > Anura > Ascaphidae > Ascaphus > Ascaphus truei. Next base: position 113,610,197 of record NC_134483.1, on the reverse strand, counting down.
GCTGACGGGCGGCTGATCTGTTAATTGATAATGATTGGGATTTAATAGGCTGCAATGCTTCGCGTGTCTACCAGATGGCATAAATTCATGAATTGTAATGCAGTATATATATATATACTGTGCAGTATTGCAGCCAGTGGGAATAAAATGCTTCAATCCCTGCCTGGAAAATAACCCAATGCACTCGGGCAGAAAACAGTCACAAACCTCAATACACCCGGGTATACCCGAATTCGTGGGACTAGCCGAGCTCGAATAAAGTGTGTCGCCAGTGTAGACAGCAAGGTGAGGGATTGGACAATGCTAAAAGTAGCCAAGAGAGTGAGACAAATCAATGTTTCAAGGTAGATGTAGATGCCGGTACCAAGCCAGCTAAGGAAATGTACTGAACATAGACTTTGATAAACATGTTCCAGCAGAAAACAATGTAATAAGTACCAAAAATCATTGCATCATGTGAGATTGATTACATGATGGATATTGGGCAGTTATTGCACCCTTCTAATGAACAAAAATCAAAAGCCACTTTGCCTGTCCATAGAAAGTTAAAACCTCAGAAAATGACCCTGGGTGAAAAAGGCAGGTTTAATAAAATATTAAACAATTAACAAACCAAATTATATAAAGAAGGTTTTCATTAAAGAAAAGTTGAAAACACTGAGGAAAGGAAACTTTTTTTTACTTTTTCCACTATCTAAACAAAGCACATTTGCCAATAAACAGTGAGATGTCAACATAACTGACAGCTCAGTGAGAGTGTTAGCTAGAAGACTGCCTTATATGCAAAACCAATCTCTTGTGTCAAAAAAGAACAAATGCCTTTGTGCTATTCATCTGGTATGTTAATAAATACTTAGCATAAATAATAAGGAAACAAAGAAAAAAGAAACAAGCGAAAGAAATTTGCCATGCGCTGAAGAACAACTAAATTATCTTATTTTTCCAAACATGGTTCCAAATGAAAAGCTACAGAAGAGTGATGAAAACAGACTACAATGTATTACATTGGCAAATGAAGAAATACTCTGTCTACACAACAGTTTGGTGAACAATAAGTCTAATGAGTTGTATAAAACTCCTACAGATAATTTTGTGACCAGGGAAATCATAAAATTACAGTCATGTGACTTCTTGTGTGGAAGGGGCATTTGCTTAGTGTATCATCTGTGTGAAAGAAACACAATGCATCGTGAAGATAGTAAACCCAGCCAAATGAAAGAAAATAAACCAGTGATTTATTCTCTAGAAAAAACGAAATCTGCATGTTGATCCAAGGAAGGTATTATAATGGGTGTGGGTTGTTTTTCTTTTTCTGCTCTGTGTCTTTGTTTTAGTATTGTACAGCTGTAAAATGTCTTGCATCTCATTAACCTTTTTTTCTTGAATGGTGGGGCCTGGTACCAGTCCAATGGTCTATGTGGGTGATTGAGGTGTGACTTTCATATAACTGAGGAACACCCCAAAAAAGAAAAAAACAACAATAGTGCAGCAAAATCACACAATAGTGTAGCAGTGAAATCTTGGCTCAAGTGGATTGCCTACTTACAACAAGTAAGTGAAGAATCAGCATGTAACGGGAAACATGGTAGGAGGATATTCGGAAGCACTCTCACTCAGGGTAGTATTCATGTAAAACAGCAAGGAGAGACCATAGTGTGGACCAATAAACAAAAATTTATAAAAGTAAAAGCATAGGAAATGTACTCACAATATGTACATCAATTGCGGACACATGAAGGTATCTTTTGAGGTGGTGTGGTTCACGTCGGGAGAGGTGGTAGTCTGGCCGTTCACTTCAAAGCTCCCTCAGTCTGGTCGCGGTGGACGGCGTCTGACGTCACATCCGTCAAGGACCGACAGCTTCCGGTAAGACGGAGGGCGAAGCAGATGGTAGGACGGCACAGGAGACTCTTCACCTTCACCTCAAGATCAGGGGCAGCTGCATGCGGTGTACAAGCTCTACGCGTTTCGCTGAACTAAACGTCAGCTTGCTCAGGAGCACTGTCTTTTTGGGGGTGTTCCTGAAATATCGCTCCCTTCACACTCTGGATGTCCGTTACTGCCTATGAGGGAACTTGTACAAATTCCCTGTGAAGGTTGAGAATTTTTCTAATTCACCTTACAATTCACTGATATTTTATTCACTATCATTTATCACTATACTGTTGTTTAGCACCTTTCTAAATCACTTGGGTTTACTTTCATATAACTGACCCAGGTTTCATCTAGTATGAAACAGGAATGGACAAATAATGGGCAATGCTCTCTTAAAATACTTGAATGTCTGTAACTGATTAAAACTACGTACAGCTGCGGCCGCCTTTATCCTAATGCGGCCGTATCGGCGCAACTCTGATAACCGCGGGCAGATGCAGTATTTATTTATTTTTCCGGAATATGTTCCGGTATTTTAGCGCTCGTAATATTAGCATTTTATTAGCGCTGTCTGCAATACTGCAATACCGTCTACAAACTCAGGGGGGCGTAGGCGAGCTGTTGTCTTCAAAGTCTAATACTTTAGCAGTTGATCCTACAGTACATCAGTACACAGTCTGCGTGTGCGTGCGCAGTAATTGTAAATTTGCATATTTATACATGCATGTGCAGTGCTGTATGTCTCATTTGAACATTGTTGAAACGCATAGGCGTGTACTGTAACAGTATCACATTTCGGCATATACAGCTCTCTCCCCTTGCTCGCCCCCGCACACACCGGCTAATTTACTGCACTGCAGTATTTCAACTTCTTATCTTATCTACAGTACAGTAAACCTGTCCCACACCATTCCTTTGAATGTGTGTCTTTCTGGTTTCAATCATATTCCTGCTTGCTAGCTGATGATTACTGCGCATGCGTCTTTAACTTCACCACTGCTTGCTTGCGAAGTTCAAGAGTGAAACCAAAAAAAAAAATTCTCGTCATTTTTTATTTTTATTTTCTCCAGAAGCCTGCCTAAACCATCTTGATATTACGATATTCAATCTGTGCTGCAGCTTTTGACTGCGACACTGTGCATTTGACTACACATGTTGATTTGTTCCTTCGGAAGAAAGGAGGACGGGAGCTCGGTGTGGAGCCTGTGTGAAGCAGTAAGAGGTGATTTCCCTGCTGTTCAGCCCATGAGTGAGAACCTTTCTGTCAGGACTGCTGCATTTCTTTCCTGTGAGGGAGGAGGATACTAGAGGGTATATCAAGCGGGGACAACACCACAAGTCATCCCTGCAGAAGAAATTGGAGAAGCCTTCCTTTGGACCAGAGGAAAAGAAACGATCGCACAGAGAGAACATAGAAGATAAAGAAGCAAAGTAAAGATACCTTGATGTGAAAGCATTTACACAAGGCCGTGTAAGTGTTTATGATATTTTACACTTGATTATACACAACAGTCGAGAATCTAAAACCATCAAGTGTTTTAAACCTTTGTATTGTCCCTCAACCTGTGCTCCCCCTGTTCTTCTTGTTTTTCTGTACTATCAAGGATCCTGGATAGGTCCTTTTGGGGTCTTGAGCAGCAGGAAGAGAGTTGGAAGTAGATGGGAACCTTATTCACTTTATAAGGTTGATTTGTTCTATTTTAAGAATTTTATTCCCCCATAAATTTATTCTTCAGTGGTAGCGCCCGGGCATTTTCTATCATCATTTGTGTACATCATGACTGCACTTTAGATACACTTTACTGTACACACAGTTCACACAATGTACACATTATACCCATCACCCCCTTTCCATCCTTTTTTTCTCTAAAAAGACAAGAAAAGAAAAACATTGGGCAGTTAGGTGCATATTATGGCATTGTGTACTTTATAGCTACTCCATATTGGACTACAGTATGCAGTTAGTACTGTCAAACTAGTCTATACTGGAACTATTGTATACTGTGACTACTGTTAAATACTTTGTAACCAGATGGCTAGTGCTGCTCTCTCAGGAAAGAAAAAATCTGTGCCATACTTACCTGTATCAAACAGTACTGTACTTGGTGTGCCTGTACTTACCATACTACAGTACAGAACTATACCATACTACCTTCCTGATGCTTGCCCATTACGCGCAATCACAATGGGCAACACAGTCGCAATATGGTCAATATATTTATTGCATCGTTCCACGGTGAGTACATCGTTCCAAAAAGTCATTATGCCTTGCGCCAACTCATCCTTTTTGGAGGGTTTCATGACTTTTCGGATATGGTCCTTCAGCTGATGACAGACCATTTCGATAGGATTGAAGCCTGGCGATTTGTCATTGGAGGGGGAAAAAAAGGACAATTAGTTAAAGAGATACAGTACACAGTAAAAACAGTGAGAAAAAATGAGACACGGTTACCGCACTTACTCCGCTGGCGTCTTCACCCAGTTGATACTGTGCTCAATAATATGCGCTGTTGATGCGGTGTGCTTCGGATCGTTGTCCTGGTAGAAACGGTGACCATCTGGGAACTCACGTGTGATGTATTCCACAATCTCAGGCACAATTTGCTCTTGGAAAAAAGCTTTATTCATGATTCCTATAACAAGAAAAGAAAAGTGCTCAAAAAAATGCACACTAGTACAGTACAGTGCATAAGGTAAAAGCGTGTGACTTATTTTACCTTCAAAGATGACAATGCATCCTGGTCCACGCCTAGAGATGGCACCCCACACATGCATCTTCACTGGGTGTTTTGAACGCGGCTTCATAGATATGCGACCTTTTTTGTGGAATGCAAAGGTGGCAAATCTCTCCAGCGATACAGTAGACTCGTCAGTGAAGATGCAATCCTGGAAAGTTTCTCCACTATCGATCCATGCCTGAGCCTGGACCACTCTCTTGATCTTGTTAACATCCCTTATCATAGGGTACGCTCTGTAATGACAAGGAATAATTTTATACTGTAGGTACAGTACAGTTTCTTAAACAACACTTTAACCTCCTGTACTGTCCAATACTAACCTCACACGTCCATATTTCCATCCAATTCTGCGTCTCATCTTCTTTATGCTGGTCTTGGATACAGTGAGATTGTGATTTTGCAGCAGAGTGTATTTGACCCTTAAGGCACTCTTCTCGTCATTCTCTTCACTTATTTTGTTGACCAGAAGAGTTGTCTCCCTACAGTGTAAAGAAAAACAACAATCCGGTAAGTTACAGTACAGTAGGCCACAAGTACAGCACATCATTTACAGTAAACAATTATAGATGCAGCAATATAAACAATAATAGATATACTGTATTATATACTGTAGTTATATAAATATACCGAAATAACTATAAATTTAGATAGATCTATACTATATAGTTATATTAATATGCAGCAATATAAACAATAATAGATATACTGTATTATATACTGTAGTTATATAAATATACCGAAATAACTATAAAATTAGATAGATCTATACTATATAGTTACATTAATATGCTGCAATATAAACAATAATATATTTACTGTATTATATAGTTATATAAATATACTTACGCGTTAGTTACCGTTGGTGTCCTCGTGCGTTGTTTGGTTTTTCCGTGTGCATGATAGCACACGGTGGTTGATGGCACAACGAGGCCAGAAGCAGCTAACCAGCGTTTGATATCTGCAATTCGTTGTCCGCTCGTGTACATCTCCTTAATTCTCATGCTGAGATCCCTTGAAATCTTTTAAACAGGCATAGCTGCGAGTAGAAAGAAATACAAGCACAAGAATGTATATTCGATGTTTAGTCGATGTGTATTCAATGTGCAGTGAATCCACAAAATGGATGGTGTATTTATACGTTAATGACTCACATAAGAGTACGCCCACTTTTAACACCTGTACCTCGTCGCCATGCATAAAAAGTTACACACTTTGCATAGCCCACCACTCGATGATCTGTACTTGAACTTGCCCTTGTCCAGATACTGCATTGTGCCATCTGCTTCCATGGATCAACCCTGATTCTACGGATGCAGGAAGCCACTCGCCTCTGCCGTGCCTTTCACACAGAAAAAGTGAAAGGCGGCAGCCGTTTCCAAGCCAAGGCCAAAGCGACAGGCTAAGGCTAATAAAAAAAAACCTTCTGCTGACCCCAAAGGCTAAGGGTTTTAATACACGTAAGCCTTATTATGTCAAGAAGAAATTCGGTGACGTACACTCAAGGCAAAACAAATGGCAGCCAACCCTTCGAACCCGCAGGCCACTTCCTCGATTACGCTTCGACGTCTCTGCCACTGCTCTCCCGGAAACCCACAGCCCATCTTCTCCACTACTCTTCGAGGACGCTTCTGCTGGTCTCCCGGAAATCCACGGGTCACTTTCTCCATTACGCTTAGACGACTCTGCCACTTCTCGCCCGGAAATCCACTCTTCGACGAAGCTGCCGCTTCTCTCCTGGAAATCCACAGGTCACCTCCTCCATCCTTCTTCAACGACGCTGCCGCTTCTCTCCAGGGAACCCCCATCTCAGCCTACGTAACACCCATCCACCCAGATGTCCACAGCACCCCATGCACAAGAACCAGTGCTGTAAATGTTTTGACTTTCTGTACTTTAATAAAGGAGATATTGCGTGTTTTAACTTGTATTAATAAAGATTTTTTTTATTTACATAAGACCTGCACAACTCCAGTCCTCGTGGGCCGCAAACAGGCCCGGTTTTCAAGGTTATCCTGAAAACCGGGCCTGTTTGCGGCCCTTGAGGACTGGAGTTGTGCAGGCCTGACTTACTGTACTGTACACCATCCTACTGTAAATATTTTGACTTTCTGTACATAACTGTTTTCACTAGCAGTAAACCATACACCTGTTAATGTTTTGAATTGCTGTACACTTTAAATGTTTTAAAATTGTATTTGTAAATAAATGTTTTTGTACTTACTCCACCAATAAAAGAAAATGTTGATTTGTTTTAAATTGTTCCATTGTCTCATTTTATACTTTAACAAAATACAGTGTTTCTAGAACATACAGTACTGTCCAGGCACACTGTACAGTACTGTACTGTATACTGTAGGCATGTTCAGTACTGTACATCACAAGAGTATTAAAACAATCCATGCTGTACGGGTATAGAATACACATATGTACTGGAATACATGTAGAATAAATGCATACTTTTTATTTTTCGGGTTTATTATACAGTATATATAAAAAAAAGTATTGTATACGGTCTGAAAACAACAGCATACTGTTTCAGGTTTTCTATGAAGCTCTCAGTTACAGTATTCTATCCTAATCAATAACAACGGCCACTAAACTGTAGACTCCTGTACTCCTGTTTTTTTTAAATCCGATTCAACAATGTGCAGGCATTGTTACACAAAGCGATATTATCCATCGAAATCCCTCCATTTGCCGTTTTCCGCATGGGATGACAAAGTTTTCTTTTCTGAGGAAAAACAAAAGTACAAGTTTTACTGTAATGGTCAGTCAGTCCCCTAAAGAAGTTCCCACAGTCAGTCCCACCAATAATTTTCTCGGGGGGCGTCTCATGTTCACATGCGCATGCGACTACTGTAGATGTGATGACACGCATATGCGTCAAGAAGGTTCCAATGCGCATGCGCCTTGCTTTCCACCAATTGTGCAGTATCTACTGTAGAAGCTGCTCAGCCAATGATATTGCTTACAAGAGAATCGTTTGACTGTGCATTGATATTGATATTTCAAAAACAGAATAAAATACGGAAACATTACTCACCATAGACTTTGCCAATCAGCTGGCGCTGAGCCAATGCCAGTCCCGTATTCTTGATTATACATGTAGTTGACAGGTGCCAGCGGATGAGGCTGGAAATCGCTTAGGTACCTGCAAGCTTGCTGGAATCTGTATGCGAAATCCGGCTCAGGCTGCAGGTATCCAGGCGGGGACAGACAGCAAGGGTTTCCGGTCACAAGGTTTTCACTGACGGTCAGACCGTTATTGGATGCTGGCTCTGTCGCAGGCGCAGTCGCATTGCTTGCCAGCGACTGACGTTTCTTAGTTGGTCTTAACATGACCTTTCGCCTTTTAAAGTCTCCATGATCAAAGATACGGGAAAAATCTGGTGATGCACACCAATACCCTCCAATAACTTCATAACTTTTTCCTTATTGCACGCCTCCAGACATGAGCATCTGGTGAAAATTTGTAAAATTCATAGTTTTCGATAAAATACTGATAAATTTGACCAACTGTTGCCATGTTATCATCTGTTGCATTCATCGTGGCCCATATTAAATAAGCGTACGTTCTGTCGGGTTTTTGGAACACAGACTACGGTGGTGCACTCATGTCGGGACTTTCAGGACAATAAAACACCAGACACTGTGCATGTATTTTTTAATATGAAAAGCCTAAATTGATACAATATTGTAACTTCTTCAGTACCATGGCCAATTTACAATGGACCACTGTGGTATTTTTTTTAAACACCTGCAAGTCGACACATTACTGAAGCGCATGCGCATTACAATTCATGAATATTTGCCACCTGGCGGATACGCTAAAAATTGCAACCAATTAAATCCGAACCATTATCAATATACACATCAACCGCTGGCATGAATGCAACATGAATGCGGTATGAATGCGGCATGAACGTGGTGAAGTGCGGTGAAGTGTGTGGCATTCGGAAAAAATCCCCGAAGAAATTCGGAAATGTTGGAGAATAAAAGGGGCCATGCCTGTACTTTCAGTGTCTCTTCTGAAACACCTCCTACTCTATCGATCTCTCTTTGGAGGTACCCCAGGGCTCTGTTATGGGACCTCTTCTCTTTTCTCTGTACACACTTACTCTAGGTGAGCTAATCACATATCTTGTGTTCAAATATCACCTCTATGCTGATGACACACAAATTTACTTTTCAACCCCTGACCTTACACCTGCAGTAAAGGCCAACATTTTTGAATGTCGCTCTGCGATATTATCCTGGTTGGCCCTTCGCCGACTTAAACTTAACATGTCAAAAACAGAGCTCCTCTTATTTCATCCCAAATCTGTCCCGTCTACCTCCTTCTACATTACTGTTGGAAGTTCTCTCATACACCTAATAGCACAAGCACGCTGCCTAGGGGTCACACTCGACTCCTCTCTCACATTCTCCTCTCACATTCAAAACATATCTAAAACCTGTTGCTTTTTCCTCCGCTATATTACAACGATATGCCCTTTCCTCTGTTGCTTGACTGCTAAAACACTGACACAGGCCCTCATTCTCTTCCATCTCGATTACTGTAACATCCTGCTGTCCGGCCTTCCTGCCTCTCACATGTCTCCCCTACAATCTGTCCTAAACGCTGCTGCCAAAATCACTCTACACTTTCCTAAATCTGTGTCAGCGTCTTTCCTGCTAAAATCACTCTCCTGGCTTCCTATCAAATATCTCATCTTACACTCAATTCTTCTCCTCACTTTTTAAGCTTAACAATCTTCTGCCACTCCTTACATCTCAGCCTTAATTTCTCGATATGCACCATCCTGACTCTTGCATTCTGCTAAAGGATTTTTTCTCTCTACCCCCTTTGTGTTTAAAGCCCTCTCTCACCTCAAACCTTTCTTACTGACTGCCCCACAACTCTTGAATGCCCTTCCCCTCATTATCAGACTAGCACCCTCTCTATTCACCTTTAAAAACCTCCTTAAAAGACACCTGCTTAACTAAGCATATGAGTAGCTCTGTGTTACGCCGGTGCTGCCCGCAGACCAGACTCGTCCCATATACTGAGGTGGGGACGTATATGTGCACGCACCCGCAGCAGAAGGAGCGTGTCTGGAGTGTGGTGTTTTGGCGTTGCCAGGCCAGGTGTGAATAGGTGTAGCAATACTTGCCGGTACCAGTACAGAAGAGACAAAGTCGTTGCCGTTAGCCAAGGTCAGGGAGAGAGAGATCCGGGAGGTCGAGGTCCAATCTGTAGTCGAGGGATGAGAGAAGCTGCAAGGTTAAGTGGGAGTCGCGGTCCAGAGCCAGAGAAGAACGTCTGCCAAGCCGGGTCGCAACCTGAATAACGAAGAGCAAAGGGAGAGCCAGAATAGACATCCGTAAGCAGAGACTATGTCGAGCGATGTGGGAATGGCAAGACAGGCATTATATAGTGCGGCTGGCGAATAGGAAGAGGAGGCAGACCTGGAGGAGTGTATGGAGCGTTCCTGGATAGGCTGCCTAGAGAAGAATGCAGATGAGCAGTCTTAGGGCATGATTGTAGGCTGTGTGTGTGTTGGGGGCAGGGCCTCACTGCAGGAGCAGTGAATAAATTAACTAAATCCGGTGCGTGCTCCGTAACGAGGGGGAGCGCGCGCCCATGAGTAGCAGCAGCCACCATAACCCCAGCCGCCTGCGGAACAGCGGCCACCCGCCGGGACGAGGGGGAGTCCCCCAACCAATGGGACCGGACGGGACCGGCGAGGGGGACGCCCTGCAGCAGCGGGCACAACATGAGGTGAGCGGAGGTCACGCTGCGGCCGTCGTGACCCCCGAATCCTCACACTCTGTGGCAAATACTATACACCTGATAAATAAAGCTTGGCCCCTTGCAGATGCACTTACCAGAATGCCCTACTACTGTCTCTATACGTTCTTTCTACCTACCAATTAGATTGTAAGCTCTTCGGAGCAGGACTCCTTTTTCTAAATATTACTTTTATGTCTGCAGCATTTATTCCCATGATCTGTTATTTGAGTTATTTGTCATTGATATGATTGTTGTGTGTGAAGTGCTATGTGCATTAATGGTGCTATATAAATAAAGACATAAATATTCAATTTATTACATTTCTGTCTGCAAGTATGGATATGAACTCGAAGGGCAGAGCTAGGGAGTGATAAGCCGACCTTGGCATGGGATCAGAGTCCTAGAGATCCACAGTTAGTGATGTCCAGTTCCAGGTCAAGGCAGGTGGCAGGCAAGAGGGGTTTGAGTCCTCTTCCTGGTTCAAGGCAAGCAGAGTTCAAGCCAGGGATAGTCAGTCCGCAGTTCCGAGATCACAGCAAGATCAATAGCAAGGAGAGATGAAACCACAGGACAAGGAAGCACATCCAGTATAATAATACTGGAGCACTGGACACTAGAGACTGCAGATTGGAGACTGATAGTGTCCAGGTACTTAAAAAGCGCTGAACAATTCTGTGGAGCCTTTTCTTCCACTACACTCGCTAAGACTACGAATGCCTCCAATAAATTTCCAAAAGTTTTAGGAACATGCTTCTTTTCTTATTGTCTCTTTATACCTGTAATATTGCTGACTGCAAGACAGGATACGGACCCACAGGGCAGAAGTAGGGAGTAATAAACTGAACTTTTCCTGGGATAAGAGGCCTGGGATGCCGAGTTAGTCAGGTATGGTTCCTTGGTCGTGGCAGGAAAAGAGTAGTCAGGTCCTGTTTCGAGGTCGAGGCGGGTGGCAGGCAAGGGGTAGTCGGGTTCAATTCCAAGGTCAAGACAGGCAGCAGGCAAAACAAAAGCAAGACAGAGCTCAGACAGGACAAAGTAACAAGTACTTTGAACGAGCAAAGTCCAAGGGCAACTGCCTGCTATTTCAAGAGCAGAAAGAAAGAGGCTTACTTCCTCTCAGGGGAGTAAGGGCAGGATTTGCCAGGAAGCAAGATGTCTGTGGTAGCTTCGGACAAGATGACATCACTTCCTGTCAGCAGTTATCCAGGGTGTTTCAGACAGATCCCTTATAATACCCCATCAATAAAGTCCATTATTCCCCTTACTCCCCTTCCCACATTTTTCTTTCAGTGGCCTGTGCAAGACACAAAAAACATCTATATCTACTATCTGACACCACATTATCCCCCACTGCCTGTTAAGCTGGTGTCACCTGCCCCCTTAATACCCAGTCCCATGGCCCTACACTACTGACCAAACTAACCGCCTGCTGTCCAAGAAATGCTAGCACCCCCTCCCCCAAAAGCAGCCAGAACTGGACACCAAACAACCATGATTTTTGCTGCCTCTACTTTGGGACTGCCCCCCTTCCCTCAACCTACATTCAATTCTCCTGACCAAGACCTGTTGGTCTGCAACCCATGTCCAGCCATGGAATCCCCCCTGACTGATTGAGCCTAGCCAACACCTGAAAGAAAAATAACACCTCTGTTAACCCGCCCCCCTCTACTGACCTTCTTCATCCTGTACTCAGCCCCCCCCCCTCTTGTTCCTAAGCCTAGCAGACCGGGCACCAGCCAAGAAACTGCTTCCTCCACTGCTTCACTAGTGTAAACTGACCATTGGGCCACTTCTACTTCCAACACCCTCACAAATGACCTGCTTGGATCCTCTTCAGCAGGCCTTTGGGCCTCCTCAGACCATTTCCATTGCTGCCACCGATCCCCTCTATCCTCAGGGGCCCTACTCTCACAATACTGCTCCTGAAGGGGGTCCCCACTGGGGAGGATCTCACCAGGGACCTGGCATTCCTAACCTTGTGTCTTTCCCCTTCCCTGAATATTTCAGGATGACCTCTCATTGTACCTCTGTCTCTCTGGAACCTGCTTGAACCTTTCACTTCCAGCAGCCTTCTTGGGCCCCTATATCCTTGGTGACTTCTGGCACTTCTCACCAGCTGGAGCCTGCAGAAGCTCCTATCATGTTGGAGTGTGCTGAATCCACACACATTCTGGGGCCTGCTGGGAACAACAACCTCCTGAAACCTACTGGTACCCCATACCTCTTGGGGCCTGTTGGGATTCGAAATTCCCCAAGATTAATTGGAGGCTCGATTGGCTCACCTTGACTTTGCCCCCTCACTTCTTGAGTTGGCCTTTTCCCTCCTGCAACCACATGCTCCGCGCTTCTAGACCACATGCTGCCACTGGGGCGGAGTAACTCTGTGGGCTGGGACCTCCACTGGGTCCTCCACCCACTCTGCTGGGACCTCCAGGGCTGCGTACATGGTGCCACTTACCCCTTGTCCTACTGGCCTCTCTGGCTCCTCACTCCAGTCTGCATCTGACATCATGCTGAGCTGGAGAGAACCACCAACTCCTGCAGCCATCCAGCTCTAGGCTATTTGAATCTCCTCTGGAGCTCCGACAACAGTCTCTCATTGTCCTCTGTAGGGTAAGCAGCGAATGCATCAGCCTCAATCCTGGATATTTTTCCTGCCGCCTGCACAGCTCTTCTGGATCTCCACTTTTGTCCCATCCTGGAACTCCAAACGGCACCAGAACCTTTTGGGGAAGTGATCCGGGTGAAGAGAGGTATGCATATGGAAACTGCATCTTAACTACCCCTTCCTCCTCTTCTCCTCCCTTCATCCCCAACCCTAATTTTAGGGCCCCTCGTCCCAAGAGTCATGTTTCCCTTCCCCCATTGGTAAGGGTTTTCTTTACTGTTCAATAATGTCTATCACACTTTGTCCAAAATAAACACAGGTGAAAGTAATTAAGAGAATGAGGTCTATTTAGTACAGTATAGCATAATATCTGACTGAATTTTGATTCTATTATCTTTCTTATTTCCCAAAGGACTTGCAATAAGTCTTAGGTATTGGTACCTTTGTGGTCACTTTTACTTGTTAAAGAAAAAGCAAAAAAATGGTGGTTAACCTAAAAGGCATTATTTATAAAACTCCCAGAATAATCACAGCAATAGATTTCCACTATACAGCCACTTTCTATTCTTGAATACTATACAATGCCTGAATGATGGTACATTGTATTGCTAATTGTATTAAAGCCTATGCAGAAAAACTGACTGTCACTAGACCTTTTAACGTCTGATTTATTTCTGAATCTATTGCATGGATTGTTTGATACACTGCAGAACTCTAAAATATACAGGGAAATAGCTTTTTCATTTCTTGGGAAATGAAGTGTACAGTCCAAAGAATTAAACTTTATGATGAAAGAACCAAAAAATTGTTTAACTTGAAATGTAATAAAGTATATTTATTGCATTCGTTTTGCTTCACTTCATATTCCATCTTGAATCTTGTTAGAGACATTTTAATAACTTGGAGTCAGCAGCAATGTCAGACGATGATATTTTTCTGTGTTGATGTTGCCATTCGCCAACAGTTTTAAAATAAAACTATACAGTATGTTTATATTTTGAAAAGGAACACTTTAGGAATGCAGTTAGTTATCTTGAAATACTTTCAAAATGCAAATAACCTTTGTAAAGCAACTTGCAAAATTGATTCAACTGAATAAAACCTAAATAAAAATATAATATACCCTAAATGCAACTCATGTTCCTCTTCTCTTTAATTCCAAATAATTTTAAATAAGGTTTTGATGTGATCTGATTTCAGAATTGTAGACTATCAAAATGTATTTGCAAGCTGTAATTTTTAATGACAATATTATCACCTTATATCGTTATGCTAAAAATGTGACCTCCAGATAAGATACTTTACTTCAATAGGAAATTTGCATGTCAATCTATACATATGTATGGATGGATGTATAGATGGATGGATCGATGGATGGATGAAAAAATTCAAAGCACACACATCCAAAACCCCATGAAATAGAATTAAACAAAACAATATGTGCCATACATTTTGGTGCCGCTCCTGGTTTCAGGTTCCTGACGTCACTTCCGGGTTCGGAGATAGCTTACAATGGATGCCTATATAAACATACCAGTTTGTAGTCTAGGGATATACTCTTTGACAAAGGGCATCTGCCCGAAATCTACCCCCTATCTTTGGATGTCTCCCTTGTCTATTCCCCAATAAATTGGATTTTATTATTTGGGTGTGCCGTATCCCAGTCTGTTTCCCAGCCTGCTGTGCTCCACCTACCCCCCTTGGGAGGATTCTATTGTAGTGATAGGGGATAGATAATGAACAAAGAAAGACCTGAGTGCAACCAGAATAAAGAAAAATACCCTAACTTGGGAATGACTAGTGCAACCACTAAAATTGTGTATAACATATACAAAGTGTACTGAACATGGATATAGGCAATAGCATCAAATTGAGGAATTACTCATCAGAGTCACTGTGGTTTATTTTTGTGATGATGAAATGGTCTGTAAATCAAGATAAGAGACAGAATATAGTGAAATATTGCTATGAGCTTTTACTCCACAAATATTAAAAGGCCCCTCACCATTTGTAAGAAGTTTTCGGTAGGTTGGGACACATTCCGGCAAACAGGAAAACAGGTAAGTGTCCTGCCACGTTTCAGCTTTCTTTGAGGTCGGATGTGTGCTCTGTGGGATCTCCTCTCCTCGTCTCCACAGTGACGTCAGGGATTCCAGCGACTTGCACACATGCGCACCAAGTTGTTCCTCTCCGCTCTTCCTCTCAACTGTTCTTCGCTCTGTCACAGAATTCTTTGCTCTCGTAATTACCATAGGATGTCCAATATTTTAACCCTACTTGTTTCGCTACAGTTAGCTTCCTTAGAGGTATAATGGTGTTTCCCTATCTATCCCTTTATATAGCTCTCAAAATAGGGTGTGGATTTAATTTTGATAATTAGGAGCTACACAGATTCCATGAATACTAAGATTGATCTGCTTAACAATTATAACAATAGCATTTATACAATAAGCATAACATTTACATAATCCTAATCACAGATCGGAAAAGATAGAATGTTTATGATTTATACAGATTATTATAAAAATTGGTAAAACTGGACACAGTATAACAATTGTGACAAACAATTGACAAACAACTCTTTTGTAGTGCTGACGTCTGTCTGGGTTCTTCCCGACACAGTCTTCTAGGGTTAATTATACAATAAACAGGATCATGCAAAGTATTATATTGCTTAAGTCAGGCTTCTGCCTGCTTTATTTTCATCCAAGTAAGGTACTGCAGCTTTAACATGTGTAGGTTAGAGGCACTCAGACATTTTCATTCAGCAGTTCACTTATATCAGTGTCATAGCATTTCACACAGTGTCACTTTTAAGAAATAAAAACCAAATCATATAAAGAAATCCTATCCCTTTCAGGGAACTAACTACACATCAGAATCAGCCTCTAACTGCGAACTAACTGGGCCAACTAACCTGGTTCCCCAGCTTAAAACAATACCCTCTCATTTAGGGTCACTAGATACAGCACAGTCTTTTAGCAACAGCAATAAACATTTGTTTTGTTTTGTCTTATCTGTTCGTGGTGGGAACACGGTCCCAAGTGTCCAGGCAAATCCTCTGGTACTGTGATACTTGGAGGGGCCGTCCACCCCGAACTGGATTCCGGGGAGCAGCGATACTCCCAGCCTCCAGGCTCTAAGGAGAGAGAGTGAAATGCAAAACCTCTCTGCTCTAAATACCTGTGCATGTGATTAGAAGAGCAGGTGAGGGAGAACTAGACCCATTGTAATCTGTGGTCTGGGTTTTCCATCCAGCTGCCTGAGTTAATGGGAAGCTGTGGAACGGATCATTTTTAACTATTCCTGCACTTTCTGACCTAAAATGGGGCAGAAAGCTGCCTTACATCTTTGGACTATGTCACACAATATAAAAAATAATATAACAAATAAAGAATAAATCAGTTAAAATATGAGTGCAACTCACGTAAACAATAGACAAAACATAAAATAAGGGAACTCACTCACTCAAAAAGAGAAACAAAGAGGGTATGTAAATCAAAAATATATTTTACTCAAATTAAGTATAAAAGACACCATACAAAGTGAATACAAATATACAGATACTGTAAGTGAGCTCAAAGACCAAATGAGGCTAAGAATAAGTCAAGGTTAATGCAAAGAATATTTAGCTTAGCTCACTATAATTGCTGTCGGACTAGGCAAATAAAGGGCAAAAAATTATACTTTTAAATAGAACAGGTAGGTGATACTGGGCAGTGGATACAATTGTGAGTGCCCTTTAAATATTTGCGGAGTAAAAACACATAGCAATATTTTGCTATGTTCGGTCTCATCTTGATTTACAGACCATTTCATTGTCACAAAAATAAACTACTCTGACTGAGTTAATCCTCAATTTGATGCTATCGTCTATATATACTCTATATCCATGTTCAGTACACTTTGTATATGTTATACACGATTTTAGTGGTTGCACTAGTCATTCCCAAGATAGGGGATTTTCCTATATTCTGGCTGCACTCGGGTCTTTCTTTGTTCATTATGTATGTACAGTATATCTTTATTTGTATAAAGCAGCACCATCCATTTACATAGTGCTTTACAGCAGTAATACATGTGACATAATAGGAATAAGCACTCCATCCATAAAAGTAGACATTAGCTTAAGGAGTCCCTGCTCCTAAGAGTTTACAATCTATGGTAGATTTAAAATGAAGAACTACTGTAGTGAGCAGACACAGGAGGAGCGGTGAGTACAAGATGAGTATCTACAAGACACTATTATAAACTTGTGTGAACATCATAGTGTTACTAGTGGAAGAAGAGTTTGGCACTTTATGGATACCATTGCAAGCAAAGGTTTTTTTTATGTATTTTCTCAATTTTGATGCAGTGATGCAAAACGTTATACATCTAATGAATATATACGCGGCATGTGAATGCAGTTTAACTCTCTTTAAATCGCAAGCTCACTAACATGAAAAAAATTGGAAGAAAGATCTTGGTTCAATTAGGCAAAGAGTCACAATTTGAAAATGACACAAGGAGGGAGGTTAGTGGTTGTACCAGTGGGCATCCAATGCTGCAGGCAAGGAGGGCCAGGTGGGCGATGGTGCAAGAGGGAGGAACGGACAATGCTGTGGGTGGTTGGGCAAAGATATAATGTGGGAGGGAGGGTCAGGAGATGTTGTGGGTTGGAGGGTGGACCCACTTCTCAGACTCACTGCCTGATCTCAGCAGAGGAGAGGAGTTTCCACACAGACAGAAAAGGGCATTTGGGGGAGTATTTGGAGATTAGTTCCAAGATGTATGAGATGGCTCATTATAGAGAGTTTTGTGTGTGTGTACCAGAACCTTAAATGTGATTCTTGATGAATAGGGTGTCCAGTGTAGTGATTAACCTATTTACCTATATCCAGACTTATTGTCTCTGGAGCCAAAGCTGAAAAAGCTTGAAGCCGCAGCCACGGAGAAAGTGCTACTGGGATCACTTTGAAGGGGCCCATGATTCTGGATCAGACGCCCTACAGTGATGATCCTCCGGCATCAGGGCAAGTCACAATCCTGGTCCCGAGGCTTGCCCCAGTTCCAAAAACAGTAAACCTTGCTACATATGTAAGACACAAATCTAATTACAATGCACAATCATTTCTATTTTCTTCTTGTGTACCATCCATGGCACATTTTTGCTATGATGTTTATTTCTATAAATGTGCTTGCTGGGATAGAAATCCCAGCATTCTTGGCATCTATGCACATTTCATACTCCAAAAATATACTAATTACCAATTAAAAGAAACAAAAATAACTGCTAAGAGTTGAAGATGTGTCATATGCCAACTGATCTGTACACTTTATGAAGGGATGGTGCCGCATAACAGTCATTAAATCAGGAGAGTTGATTTAATGTCTGTTTTATGATTGGAACAGAAGTTCAGGCAAGCTGAACTCTGTTTTGCAGAGGAAAAAGCAAATTATGTTTAATATATTCAGGATTAAAATATCCTGCATTTAACAGTGTATATCTTATAGAGTGGATATCAGTTTAAATGTGGAAATCAACATTTGTTGCTAGTACGGTACATACTGTATGTTTACATCTATAGATTTTCTCTTGTACAGTACAGGTACTTCCTATGATTTCATAAGATTTTCAATAAAACTGTTCATTTTGTGCAGTAAAATTACATTACAGGAGCTTCCATCATAATAATAGTATGCTTTAGACTTAATATTCATACAATAAAATAAACATGTTGATAAAAACATAAAAATATATGATATGTTATTTTTTTCATTTTTTTTTTCTGTTTATTTAGCAGTTTGAATAATGGGAAACAGAAAAAAGGGAAGGAGGTGGAGAGCCAAAATGACAAATATTCCAACACATTTCAAGCAGGGCATTTTTACATTTTACAGGGGTGTACATAAGCATTGACATAATACAATTATAATGACTCAAGACAGTACATAATATAAATAATTGGAGGGGAGGAAAGGAGAGGTTGGGGGAGTTAGATAACTTCCCTTTCTCATCTGTGACTTCTCTGAGGACCGACCCATGGGCCAGCCGAGTCAATACCCTATAGCATTGCCTCCAGGGAGCCAAAGCCAGAGCCACTCTTCACAGTCAACCATGGCTCCCAAGTTAGTACAAATTGATTGGATGTGTCACGTAGGTACTGTAGGCGGTAATCTTTTCCATAGAGAATACAAGCCAGATTTTATGCTTAATGATGTTGATATTGGGGACCATTATTTCTTCCACGTGGCCACGATGCAACATCTGGCTGTTAAGAATATATGAGTTATTAGTTTACCATAGTGTTTAGGTAGTCCCGTGGGAGACTCTCCAATAGAGCAGTCAAAGGGTCCTGATTGAGTGTCCTGCTCATCATGGTGAATAATTGTTTCCAAAGTGGGGTCAGTCGGGGACATTTCCACCATATGTTTGAGAGCGTGTCCCTATGTCCACATCCTCAGAGGGCAGGTGTCACTCTATCTATGTCATGTAGTTTGACTGCTGTAAGATACAAGGGGTACAAAAATGTATGCGATTCTTCTGAAATAGTGCAAATTGATCTTTTGGATATACCCTCCAAAATATTTCCCATTTTTCAGGAACAAGTAGGGCTCCAAGCTCCTCCTCCCATCTTAGCCTGTACAGGCATTTAGTTTCAGGGTCTATGTTTAGGAGCAATTGGTATATTTGGGAAATCCTTTCCTTTTCAAGGTCTCTTGATCTATATAATGTTTCAAAATAGGACGAGGTGGGGGATTGCGTTGTATGGAAAGATTACATGGAGTGTTTGATTTGAAGGAAGTGGACAACTTCCCACGTTGGTAATTTGTGTTTCCCAGTTAGGTTTGAGAAGCTTTTGATATTAAAACCTGACAGTAGGTCCTCTACCCTGGAAATCCCTGCCCTTGACAATGCGTCAAAAGATGTTATAGACATCCTTGGGGCAAATTGTGGGCTACCCAAGAGGAGGGTCATTTTTATTACCTATTCTAGGTTAGCTAGAGTTATCTTGACTATATAGAGTAGCCATTAAAACAAGAAAGAGTATAAGTGATTATAGGCTCTTTAAAAAAATAGGAAAAGATCAAAGCACTTATCTGTCTGGGGTGCCAGTGGATAGACCAATAATATATGTCCGGTCCAAAATGTAATCCAATGTCCAAGAAGCCACTGCACTCGCCAATAAGTAACGATATAAATGTAATCCATCAAATACAACACAATTGAAATCTGTGAAGTTTCGAGCCTGCATGGCTCTTTATCAAGCATACAAAGAGCCACGTTGGCTTGAAACGTCGCAGATTAAAATTCTGTAGTACTTGATGGATTACATTTATATATTTTGTTATTGATGGGTGTAGTGGCTTCTTGGACACTAGTAGCCTTTATATACTGTACATATGCAAAATTAGCCAAATACCAGCCTAGGATAGGTGATAGAAAACTATGATATTAAGCATGTTAATAAGTAATTTTGCAATAATTACGCATTTGTATTTGCCACATTAAAAATATCACAGTCATAGTGCTTTGGTGAAAAAGCCTCTTATCACTGCTTTATTAATATCCCCTGATATTACCATTTTTTAATATACTGACATTTGTGAATTTAGCCCTTAGAGCTGCATGGTATCAAACAATGGCTTCTTCTAGTGCAATAGTTCCCAACTTCAGTCCTCAAGAACCCCCATCGGTCAGGTTTTAAGGATATCCCTGAGTAAGTACAGATGGCACAATTAGCAGCTCAGTAATTTTGACTAAACCACCCGAGCTGAAGTAAGAAAATCCTAACAACCTGACCTGTTGAGAACTGGAGTTTTGACCACGGCTCTAGTGTAGGCTATGCAGTAAGATATATGACAAGGGCTGTATTTTTTTTTTTTTTTTTTTTTTTTACAATTTAGCCACTTACCTGATCCCCTGCAGTTACTGAGACAACCCTCTAAAGAAACAATTCAATCATATTGATATATTTCTAACATCTCTAATATCAGTGAGATTGTCATAAATTATACTTTATTATAGTGTCTAGAATGCTACTGGGTCATATTAACAAGAGGACATACTGTACAATAGTTGATAATTAGACTGCCTGAGCCTTGTCTATTGCTTGTTTTCAAGGATGTCTACCCTGACATTTTCAAGATCATGCAGCAACACAGACACGACTGTTTTTAATGATACATTTGTGAAAGTCAGAAACAAAACTACCCGTGTTATCTTGTTTATTTATATTTAGAATATTGTTATTAAAAGTTATGTTTAAAACATGTAATTACTTGATTGGCACTCAAGTGGATAAATATATTAAATGGTTGCTGTCTCTTTTCCATGCTAAAGTTGATCACTTTACCCACTTTATATGCACCTCCTCAGCTAGTTTGAGAATTGTAGGAGCTTGATTGTTGGTCAACACTGAGTGGGTTACATTATTAAGTCATTAAATATCTATTGTGCAGTCCCCTTTAAGTATATCTCTCAGACATGTTAGGAGATATAGCAGAGCAGGTACACTCTTTGATATATTACCCCTTTAATTGTACTGTCCCTTTTAAGTTCTACCGTGTTCTACAGTATGTGTAAATTGTGCATGTACTATTTTAATTGGATATATTGATTTATAGGTGATGTATTCTTAAAATAGTGTATTAATGTGCTTCCAGTAAACTATTTATAATTTTTTATATGTTAACTTGGCATCGCTGGCTGCTATAACAATAACGCACAGGGGTGGGGGCAGTCCCGGAAAGGAAGATCAGGTGACATCATGACACTGAACAGTTAGGATGCCATGAAGGATGTTGACCGTCATCTTCCCCATCAATCCTCCTTCGGAACTAGCGTTTTTGTCAAGGGGTTGGGAGTTCAGTGCTGTTTTGTATATACACTGTATATATATGTAAATGATGGTTGTTTAATTTTTAACACTGGTGTTGATCTGACAAAGGTGATCTTCTGCTTTGAAACGTTATCAATCTGCTCTACGTGCACTAATATGCTTTGAATACAATTCCTGCTAGCAGCTAGTGCTTTCCCTTGCTTGTCTGCTTAATACTTTATTTGTAACTTTGTATGAGTAGAGGATTGTGACAGACCTTCAGAGGAAAGGGACTCGGAAGGCAGTATTTCAGCTGACTTAAATGTAGGCAAGCAATTTAATAAAGCAATGGATAACGCCAGCAAAGTGACTGCATAGGGAAAGTTATTAGGAGTATGAAGAGGGATTCCGCTTTATCAATAGATGGTAAGACCTCACCTACACTGCTCAGTTATGGAGAGACCATGACTCATATTTACTATGTGCGCTATTCCATAAGACACCTTCAGGGTCAGAAGACATCGTAGAACATGGTCACTTGAAGGGGCTGGGAAGTGTCTTTTGAAATGGCAAGAAAAACTGCAGGACTTCAATATGTAAAGCCTGGATTACAGGAGGAAGAGGGGCAATATTATACAAAACTTTAAATACAGCATATAAAGGTTTACATTACTATGAGTTGTATATTTTAGAGCAAGACGAGTACAAGAAAAGAGGTCATGCTCTGAAAAAGGAAGGTGGCAAGCTCAGGGTGAATGTGAAAAAGTACTTCTTTATGGAAAGAGTTGTAGATTAATGAAATAGCCTCCCGACCGAGGTTGCAGAGTCTAATAAAGTAATTGCATAAATTATGAAAACGCTATATTTTCTACCACGTTGAGGGATGAGTGAGTTAACTTTGCTTTGGCCAGTGTTCTGTTTTATCTGAAAAATCACAAGCCGGGTTCTAAACCTAATCAGCATCTTGTGGCAAGAAACAAAATGATATACTGTGTATCAATATTTTCAACATTCTGAAAAATCGTAATACATTCTCTATCCGTCAGCGAAACACAATAAGTTAAAAAAAAAACATTTCTCATCCACCATACTGTTTTTATTTCAACATTTGCACCAATAAGTATACTCAATCAATTGAGTCACAA
Source organism: Ascaphus truei (assembly GCF_040206685.1). Lineage (NCBI taxonomy): Eukaryota > Metazoa > Chordata > Amphibia > Anura > Ascaphidae > Ascaphus > Ascaphus truei. Next base: position 113,587,254 of record NC_134483.1, on the reverse strand, counting down.
TAAAGCTCTACATAATTTGAACGATAAAACATTAAAAATCAGTGATACTGTAATTCTTAGAAACAAGATGGATGTGATGCTCTCAATTGTAACCAGTCCTGTATTGGACATCCAGTATTATTTAAGTCCACAATGGGTTAATCTGTATAACGATAGAGTGCCCCCAATAAAGTTGATTGACAACTGGTGGGACAGACGTGGAGTCAGCCAGACCCTCACTAGATTACAGTGTTTCAAACCCAACCAGTTTTATAGAAATAAGTGGTCAATGACCATGGTAAGCAGGAATAAATAAAAGGCACTATGGCTCTTTACCTGTACTACCAAGGGGGCACTCGTGTCGTTGGCGGCGTGCGGTCCATCCTTTGAAGATCCAGAGGAATAGAGAGCGTTGATGGCGCACTGCCAGGGAATCCTGAGAGTATTAATCAGGAAAAAGAAACAGCCAGGCCACTCCAGGAATGAAAAAATTCTGTTAGGTTTATTGCATGCTGAAAATACACACAGGGAACGGACAGGTAAACGCACCTACGCGTTTCGTACTAAGTGTACTTTATCATGGTGACCATAGTGCTTTAATACCGCTAATTTATACTTACCCAGACCGCTTCCAAACCAATAGCATGCCGCGTCACATTGGGGCCTGTTGCTATATAAGGTTTTAAAACGGGATCCAGAGACAGAACGTCCCAATGCTTTTTTAGAATGTTTTTTATTGCTCCAGCTTGCTTGGATCTTCACCTTAAGAACAAGAACTCCCTTGGGCATGAACACCGATTGGGATTTAAGTCACTTTTTATAAATTTTAAAAAATTTATCATTTTCTGATATATATTCATTTTTTTTATATATCAGCGTATCACTCTGTTTATAATCTTTTTTATAATTATTCTTGTTATTTTCACATATAAACAGTTTCACATATATCATCTGTAAATATTAGATCACTATTAATAACAATATATTTTCCACATTATTACTGAATATTTTTATAATTAATTACATATGTTAATATATACTTGAAACAGATTTAAATTTCCCACTCGGGGTTCATAACCATATAGTTATGAACATGCTATATGAGATGAAACTAAACATGTAATATATGTATATTTAGAAATGAGAAAAAATATCTGCTACATTTAAATATTCCTCTGTCATGAACAGTATTGATGTCAATGCTCTATATTGTATGAATTTATTGTACCTAATGAGGTTATGACCACCATGAATATTCTTTATATGATTTTCATATCATATACTGTTCTCCCCTCTGATAAACAAGGTGTTTTAATTTTTCCCTATGTATACTAACTGTGTGGGTACATCTAATGAAACAACATCAAATATGTGTATTTCAAAAATATTGTGGTATGTCATATGATATAATGGTTTGTGATTCAAAGGGCTCTATATATTGAATTGGATGAACTTAATTATGCTCATCTAAATTCACATACTGTAGCACACATTATTATTCCTATATGACCTATCAATCATCCTAATATAGATAGATCTCCTAATGTATCCTTTCTCTATTTCCTCCACTATACAGTTACATACTGTAGGGTTGCTGCTAACATAGCAACTAGTTATTTGTATTTTACTTGTCTGTTTCATATTGTCTGTTCAATAAAGTTTTTGTTGTAGAAAAAACATTACTTGAGATTTAGTCAGTCTACTGAATATGACGGCACACTGGGGCGACCATTCTATATGGCGCGCGGCTGTGACGTCACTCGGTGGACTGAAGTCGAAAGTACTGCTACGTCTATCTATATTTTGCCCATGCTGCCCACTCTGTAGATGCGCACACCATTCTCGCGCGATTTCGCACATACAGGCGACTGGATTAGCCGCCTTTACTCTGCGAGACGCGGGAAGGTGACGCAGCATGCTAATGGTTTGGAAGCGGTCTGGGTAAGTATAAATTAGCGGTATTAAAGCACTATGGTCACCTTGATAAAGTACACTTAGTACAAAACGCGTAGGTGCGTTTACCTGTCCGTTCCCTGTGTGTATTTTCAGCATGCAATAAACCTAACAGCATTTTTTCATTTTTGGAGTGGCCTGGCTGTTTATTTTTCCTGATTGATATTCTCAGGATTCTCTGGCAGTGCGCTATCAACGCTTTCTACTATACTGTAATTCTTGGGTGAAGTTTATGAAGAGAAATTCTCTAAGGCATTTCGCAAAGGACAAGCAAAAGTGTCAACAGTCTATAGAAAATATATCACGTTTCCACTGTATGTATATTGCTGACCTTTCACCCGGTACATTGAAATAACAGGATGGATCCTAGCTATTAAGAGAGTCTCAATCATTGTGGGGTTTAACTGTTCGTCTTGAACAGACCCTGGGTGCATGTTGTTTTCGGCGATGTAAAGCCCTGGAGATTTCTTGCAATGTATTACTTAATCCCTTCAACTGGAGGCCAGGAAAGTTGATTAGACAGGACATGCAGGTTGACCATATCAAGCCTCCCATGTGCTCTTCAATGTGATTGTCTGAGCGCTGATTCAAGGAACATGTTTAATGCCTCACTGCATTATTCTGCACTGTGTCATTTGTCTCAGGTGCACTCACTGCTTGGCTTCTAAGTGTCATCCGCTCAGCATTGTCAGCATTCAGAGGGGTAGTCTGCTGAGGCATTTTATTGTTACGGGCAACATAAACTCTCTCCAAGCTAAGTTGCTGCTGTGCGATTTTTTCTTCGGATATCTCCTTTTTTCGGGCAAAACAAACTCTCTTTAAGCAAAATTGTAATTTGGTGATTGTTCCGGCCACTCATTGCTACAAACAGTTTGCACTCTCTCTGGACTGAAAGGCTTTCTTAATAAACCCTGTGGGGGTGTTTCTCTGCTGAAAGCTGCAGTAGCCATTTCTAATCTTGCTGCTCTTCTTTCTTGAGTTTGTTCTGAAGTTTCATATTGACAAGCAGTTCTCATTCTCTTCCTTACTTTTTCTGGACTATGAGATGACTCATCTATGTCTTCGAGTGTTCTCTTGTTTTGCATTCTCTGAGAATTGCTTTGTCATTTTAAATCAACTTCTTCAGATATTTCTCTTCCACGCAATTCACGCTTTCTCTTAGCTGTATTAGAGCTTTTTTTCTTGGGGGGGGGGGGGCATTGTTTCCCCATTTTGTCTTCTATAGAAACATTTATTGACATGGTAGAACTCCTGATAGGGCAAAGATTTACAACGGAGTGAAACAGGGCAAGACAAAATTTGAAACGCCATCAATTTGTGGATCTTGTCATCCAATTGTCCTCATATTCTCAAACTTCTGTTAAAAAGGTAATGGCTGGCCAATTTAATTCTCACCTTATTGTGTGGTATCATATAAGCCTAGAAATAAGCCTAGTTTCTACTGACAGTGGAGGCACCGGCAATTAAGTTTTCCAGAAAGGCCAACTATACTGTAGTCTGTCACAACGATCAAACACTGTCTTGAAGTCAAACACACATGTAAATAGTAAATATGACTTCAACGCTCACATTATTACGACTTGAAATGAAATACATTTAATATATCGCAAACTGCTATATTCTTCCATGTAACAATGACAATCTAATTCACAACAAACTGATCGTTAGTTGAAAAACAAAAAATAAAAGACACAAAACTCATTCTTCTCAAGAAGGTTGTGATGTATGAACAGTTACACTGACATCAAGGAAACCGTGAAAATACAATAAAAAAAACTATTGTGCAGTGAATAATTTCACTGCCACCGTGTGTTGTTTGTTACCATGGTTGCCAATTTATTTTCATTTTTAATATTTCATTTCTCTGAAACGGTTCAAGCAAATTGTCTGAAAATTTTGTACAAATTGCAAAATAATACATTTTATGTTTTGTACAATAATCTGGTTAAAAAAAAATCAATTCCAAAGTGGGGTCTGCACCTACAGTATTTGGTTGCAAGTGCTGACAGATATAAGTTAGTATAATAACTTAAAAATTACTGTATTTATTTAGCGCTTTTCCCAATGGAACTAAAAGAACTTCACAGTTACAAAAGGGGGTAAAAAGAAAATATTTAAGGTTATTTAAGAGACCAAACACAAGGAAAGATACAACACATGGGTAGGACGGTACTGTAGTTATTAAATGTTATATAGGTTGTTAAATTCCTGGGTAAACAGGTAGGTTCTTCAGGCTCTCTATTAAGATCCCATGGTCCATGGTATCAATGCTGCTTAGAGGTCAAGGAGTACTAAGTCACCCCTTTCTCACCACCAGGAGATAATTAAGCACTCAAACCAGAGCTGTTTCAGTACTATGTCATCTTCTGACTCTTGACTGGAATAGGTTATAGATATCATGAGTTGATAGATGGGTTTCCAGTTCGGTTGCCACCACTTTGTCAATAACTTTACCTACTGTAAGAAAGGAATGTTTGATACAGGACTGTAATTAACCATGCAACCCGTGTCTAATGAAGGCTTTACCAGTAGAGGTCTGAAGACTGCTTCCTTCAATGGTTCTGGAAATATCCCCATCTGTAAAGAGCACAGGTCTATTTTGGCAAACACTGGGCTGATTACATTAACACAGCCTAAGGGAAGGGGTATTGGGTCTGGGTCTATATCACAGATAGTGAGACACAACCTCTGGATTGTTTGCACAATGTCTTCTACCTCCAGATGGTCAAAGCTAGTCCATAAAGCCAGATAAACTGCATTTTCAAGCCTGGAACCCTGTCACTCATTAGATAGTACCGTCAGGACCCCAGCCCAGATGGAGGTTACTTTATTGTATTGTATTGTATTGTATGTCTTTATTTATATAGCGCCATTAATGTACATAGCGCTTCACAGTAGTAATACATGTGGTAATCAAATAAATAACAGATAATATAAATAACAGATCATGGGAATAAGTGCTTTAGACATAAAAGTAACATTAAGGAAGAGGAGTCCCTGCCCCAAGGAGCTTACAGTCTAATTGGTAGGTAGGGAGAACGTACAGAGACAGTAGGAGGGAGTTCTGGTAAGTGCGTCTGCAGGGGGCCAAGCTTTATGAATCATGTGTTCAGAATATCCACAGTGCTATTCATATGCTTCTTTAAGCAAGTGTGTCTTAAGGTGGGTCTTAAAGGTGTATAGAGAGGGTGCTAGTCGGGTACTGAGGGGAAGGGCATTCCAGAGGTGAGGGGCAGTCAGTGAAAAAGGTTTAAGGCGGGAGAGGGCTTTAGATACAAAGGGGGTAGAAAGAAGACATCCTTGAGAAGAACGCAAGAGTCTGGATGGTGCATAACGAGAAATTAGGGCTGAGATGTAAGGAGGGGCAGAAGAGTGTAAAGCTTTAAAAGTGAGTAGAAGAATGGAGTGTGAGATGCGGGATTTGATCGGAAGCCAGAAGAGGGATTTCATGAGGGGAGATGCTGAGACAGATCTAGGAAAGAGTAGAGTGATTGTGGCAGCAGCATTTAGGATAGATTGTAGGGGAGACAGGTGAGAGGCAGGAAGGCCGGACAGCAGGAGGTTACAGTAATCAAGACGGGAGAGAAAAAGGGCCTGAGTCAGGGTTTTAGCAGTCGAGCACAGAGGAAAGGGCGTATCTTTGTTATATTGCGGAGGAAAAAGCGACAAATTTTAGAAATGTTTTGAATGTGAGGGGCGAATGTGAGAGAGGACTCGAGTGTGACCCCTAGGCAGCGTGCTTGGGCTACTGGGTGAATGATTGTAGTTCCAACAGTAATGTGGAAGGAGGACATAGGGCCAGGTTTGGGAGGAAGTATGAGGAGCTCTGTTTTAGCCATGTTTAGTTTAAGGCGGCGGAGGGCCATCCAGGATGATATAGCAGAGACATTCAGAAACTTTGGTTTGTACAGCAGGTGTAAGGTCGGGTGTTGAAAAGTATATTTGTGTGTCGTCGGCATAGAGGTGATAATTAAACCCAAAAGATGTTATTAGGTCACCTAGAGAGAGTGTGTACAGAGAAAAGAGAAGAGGTCCCAGGACAGAGCCCTGGGATACCCCCACAGAGAGATCTATAGAGAAGGAGGAGGTGTTAGCAGAAGATACACTGAAAGTACGATGGGAGAGGTAGGATGAGATCCAGGATAGAGCTTTGTTCCGAATAAGAGTATGGAGGAAGTGGAGGAGAAGAGGGTGGTCCACTGTGTCAAATGCTGCAGAGAGGTCGAGTAAAATGAGCAGAGTGTAATGACCTCTGTTTTTGGCAGCATGGAGGTCGTCAGTTATTTTAGTGAGCGCTGTTTCCGTGGAGTGAGCAGTGCGGAAGCCAGATTGTAGAGGGTCTAGGAGAGAATAGGTGTTGAGAAAATGGAGCAAGCGAGAGAATACAAGACGTTCAAGGAGTTTAGAGGCAAAAGGCAGGAGGGAGACAGGTCGATAGTTAGAAAGACAGGTAGGGTCAAGCTTGCTGTTTTTGAGTAATGGTATTGTTGTGGGACTGTTGCATGTTTGAAGGAGGATGGAAAGGTTCCAGAGCAGAGGAAGGAGCTAAACATGTGTGTGAGCGTAGGGATTATAGTAGGAGCAAGAGGTTTTAGGAGATGGGAGGGAATGGGGTCAAGAGGGCAAGTGGTAGAGGGAGAAGAGGCGATCAACAGCGACACATCCTCCTCTGAGACAGTGGAGAAGAGAGAAAAATCTATAAAAGTAGAAGTGATGTTGTGGTGTTCATACACATGGCTAAATTGGTCTCCAATCCAATCAGTAATGAGTTCTGATTCTTTTGCTTAGTACAAAATACTATTATGTATTGATTTTCACATAACACGTATGATAATGTATTTTTTTAATTAATTAATTATTTATTTATTTATAAAATGTTTTACCAGGAAGTAATACATTGAGAGTTACCTCTCGTTTTCAGGGTACACATTATATACAAGACATTGCATGCACAGTTAAAGAATATATATATATATATATATTATAGGCATATGTAACAGTTACAGACCAGATTAAATGTGAAACAGCCTTAGTTTTGAAAGAACTTAAACTGGTGGTAGATGTGAGAGTCTCCGGTAGGTTGTTCCAGTTTTGTGGTGCACAGTAAGAAAAGGAGGAGCGGACGGATACTTTGTTGAGCCATGGGATCATGAACAGTCTTTTGGAGTCTGATCTCAGATGATAAGTGCTGCATGTAGTAGGGGTGAGGAGCTTGTTCAGATAGATGGGTAGCTTGCCCATAAAGAATTTATAGGCAAGACAGGAAAGGTGAACTTTGCGCCTAGACTCAAGTGATAACCAATCTAGTTCTTTGAGCATTTCGCAGTGATGTGTGTTGTAGTTGCATTGGAGAACAAAACGGCATATTGAATTGTAGAGGGTGTCAAGTTTGCTAAGGTGGGTTTGGGGTGCCGAGCCAAATAATTGGCATTAGCATCTGCTTTGCGATACGCTTTCTGACCAGCAGACTTTGGGAGGATTTGTTCCTGTAAAGTACACCTAGCTTGGCATAGGTTTTGGATGTCAGGGTATCAATGTGCATCCCGAATGTTAAGTGGGAGTCAAACCATATGCCCAGGTATTTAAAACTAGTAACAGGAGTTAGGGTGGTGTTAGCATTGGTTCTGGTCTGGAGCTCAGTCATTGGAAGCTTTAAAAATTTAGCCTTGGTCCCAAATACCATTGTAAGTCTTGTCAGTGTTTAAAAACAGTTTGTTTTGGGAAATCCAGTTTTCGAGTCTCAAAAAGTCAGACTAAACTATGTGTTCAAGGTCGGAGAGGCTATGGCTGCGTGCATATACGATTGTGTCATCTGCATACATGTATATTGAGGCTTCCTGACAAGCTGTGGGGAGAGCATTGATGAACACTGAGAAGAGTAGGGGCCCCAGAACAGAGCCTTGAGGGACACCACAGGTGAAATCCAGGGGGTTGGAGTTAGAGCCTGAGATGGACACATGTTGGGATCTACCTGATAGGTAGGACTGAAACCAGTTTAAAGCATGCTTCCCTAATCCAGAGCTCTGGAGTTTGTTAAGCAGGATAGCCTGATCAACAGTATCAAAAGCCTTTGCAAAATCTAGGAATATTGAACCAGTGAGTTGTCCCCGTTCCATTCCACACTGGATTTCATTGCAAACTTTTAGCAGGGTAGTGACGGTGGTGCTTGGGGCGGAAGCCAGATTGGAATTGGCTAGGGAAATTTGTCTTGGTATAGTAGTCTCTTAATTGGGAGTGGACACATTTTTCCATGACTTTGGATAGTATTGGGAGAAGAGATATTGGTCTGCAGTTTGAGACAGTGTTTTTGTCCACACGTTTGAAGATTGGGACAACTTTGGCAGTTTTCCAGGTCTTGGGGATATGGCATGCAGACAGGATAGAGTTGGCTATGGAAGTAATTGGTTTGGCAATGGCTGGGGCACCAAGTCTTAGGAACTTAGATTGTAATAATCAGGTCCATATTGGCTGTTTAGTTTTAATTTGAGTAAATTGTGTAATCTCCTCTTCGAATACTGGGCAAAAATTGAAAATTGTGGGCAGTGTTGGGAGGGGGTGGGGCTATATGTGTACTCCCCGGATGAGATTCATGTTTGTGGTTTAGGTTGCGTTTCGCTAATAAATTAGTAGCACACCCCACAAAGTAATCATTGAATGCATTTGCAATGTCAGTGAGGTTTGTCAGAGTAATATCCCCTTTAGTGATATTACTTGGTTGTTGATGGTTAGAAGGCTGGAATATATTGTTGATAACCTTCCAGAAGTTAGCGGGGTTTGATGTATTCTGGAAGAGATTGTCAGAGTAATATTGTGCTTTTGCATGCCTTGTTTGCCTTGTGCACATGTTCCACCGGCATCTGTAGTGATTGAGATCCTTGGTAGTGCCAGTTACTTTGTAGCTTTTCCACAAGGCATCCCTGAACTGGTAGAGGGCTATAAGGTCAGTTGTAACCCATGGAAGGTGGGCCCTCTGTACCCTTATTCTGCGTAGTAGAGCATGGGTATCACATAGTTTTAAGAACTCGGATTGGAAATAGTCGAGTGCAGAATCAGGGTCGGGAATTAAATCGATTCTGTGCCAAAGGCAGTTGGAAAGGTCATCCAGAAATTGTTGTGGGTTAAAGTTTCTAAATATTCTAGTGAGGAGAACTTTAGGGCTTGATTGGGGCGGTTTAATTTTCCTTACACAGTACAATATTGCATGGTCACTGAAAATGTCAGGAAGGATGCCAGAGGATTGGATTCTGCTGGGATTTGAGGAGAGAATCCAATCTAGCAAAGAATGGTTGTGAGATTTCAGGTTTGTCTGTGTGGGAAGGGAAATGAGTTGTGATAGGTTAAGCAACTTGATTTGTATCTGGATTTTGTGGTTTTTAGGGTCAAGCCAATTGAAGTTGAAATCCCCAAGAACCAGCAGCTCACTCTTCTCATTCAGAAAGGAAATGGAACCAAGAAACTGGGTGATATCAGTCAGGGATTGTAGAGGTGCTTTAGGGTGGGCGGTAGTTGCCAGCAATCAAGATGGGCTTAGAAAAGGGGAGGCAGATTCTGCCAACTAGGATTTCAAAATAGTGTGGGCTTGGGGGGCAATGTAACAGTGTAAATTGTAAGGTGTCTGCAATATAAAATAACACCCCTCCTCCTCTCTTTGACCTATCACTCCTAAAAATTGAGTACACCTGATTGGCAATATTTGCATCTGGAATTTTAAGGATTAGCCATGTTTCTGTGAGAATGATGGATTTTGGTTTATGCATAAGGCACCATGCCCTTAGTTCATTCATTATTATAAAAACAATTTCAGTGGTATTATTTAGTTTTTATCACTATACAGAGGCGGCACACTTTATTCGAATACGGCTAGAGCCGCAAGCCGCGAGATTTCCCGGCTTTCATGTTAAATCCCCTCGGCGTGCCGCGCGTCACCGATGCGCGGTCACGCTTCATCGGGAGCGTGCGCGAACGGCGTGCGTGCCCAGGGCTCCCCGAAGCCCTTGTGTCCCGCTATGTGGGGGATGGCGGTGGAGGGCTCCGGGGGACCCGGAGAGGGGAGGGGGAAGCCCCGATCGGAGGACCGATCCTCCGAGGCTCCAGCGCGCGCACGGGACATGATCCACAAAGATCAAAATCTTTTCTCTAGATGATGTCAGATTTTGGTTTGTGTGATATTTGGCGTACTCTAAATCCTAGAGAAAGAGATTATACATTTCAATCTGCAGTCCATAGTTCATTAAGTCATATAGATTTCTTGCTATCCTCATTTTAAATGACACAACATGTCATTGATTCAAAGATTTTACCATCGATCATTTACATTTTAATTTATTTCTTGTGAGGTTATGCCATGCTCAAATATTTTACATTTAGATTAGATCCTATCCTTGTAAACAATTATTTTTTTCGGGAAATTATAATTACAAAATTGAAAACATTTCTTGTTAAAATTTAAATTCAAAACACACTTTATTAGTTTCATTTTATTAAACTGTTTATTTATTGAAGTTTTTCTTTTTTTAACAGGTTTTCCAAAAATAAAGGAGGTGTAAGGGAGGGGTACACAGAAAGAAAAAGAAGAGAAGTGGGAAGGATATAGTACAGTTCAAATACACATACAAAGCTATTAATTATAAGCACATCAGCCTTATTGAGTAAGTAAGAACAAGCACAAATTAATTATACTATAAAAATGATATATGTAAGAACAGTCAAGATTACACAAATAAATGAGTGAATTACCCCCACCCATTAAAGTTATAACATTCAGTCCAGTGCATATTGTGAGTTATCCCATGGGTGCCACACAATAAAAAAACTTGTCAAAAATTCAGTTTAGCCTGTTTGTGAGCCACTTCATAAGATGAACCTCCTTTAGGTTATGCAGAATCATATCAAGAGGAGGAGTTTCTCCCTGTTTTCAAAAGTGCATCTACTGCTGCGGCCAGCTTCACTCTAACATTTACAAGTATTGTCCCGCGGCGTCCCGCGGCTTTTGTCGGGCTGGCGACGAACGTGCCCGAGCACCACCCGCATCCTTCCCCTCCCCTCTTCTCCGGGTCCCCCGGGGTCCCCCTCTGCTGCCACATCCCCCCTTACCCCGCCACCACCTTCGGGTGAACCCTGGGCACGCGCGCCACGCGCGCACGCTCCCTGGCACGCGTGACCGCGCATCAGTGACGCGCGGCACGCGGCGGGACCCAGCCACGTCTGGACGCAGATTGCGGTGGCGGCCGCTGAAGACTCAGCTCGGCCGCCACTGGAGCAGCTGATAATACGTGTGATATCAAAATATGGGACAATTTGGGAATATCATGAGATTGTTTAGTCAATGGTGCCATAAAGTTATCTTTTGGTATTTCAACTCCAGTTAACTCTTTCATAATGTAAAAAACCTGAGACCAAGTATTGGAGATTTTTGGGTAGTGCAAACATATTTGGGACATTGTTCCAACTTCCCCGCATCCTCTCCAACATCTGTTGGAGGAGTTCGGCAACATTATACAGGAGTCTAGCAAGTACCATGTACCATGTACCAACAAGTTTGGTGCAGACAGAGAAGAACCTCATAGCGATATACTTGTTAAAATATATACAGGGAACTGAGCTCCTTCACAATCAAATAGTAAAATTGACTTAGAAATTAGTTCATGTTCCTATATAATGTATGTTCTTTACCATGAGGGACCTACAACTATTGATATATTGAAGTATATTATAAACTAGCTGATATACCCGGCATTGCCCGGGATGTCATTTTGGGGGGCGGGCGACAGGGTTGGGCTTCCCCCCCCCTTGATAGCTAGGTGGGTGACTGAGTTGACTGGGTGTGTGGGTGGATGGGTGACTGAGTGGGTGTGTGGGTGGATGGGTGACTGAGTGGGTGTGTGGGTGGATGGGTGATGGAGTGGGTGTGTGGGTGGATGGGTGTGTGGGTGAGTGTGTGGGTGGGTAACTGTGTGGGTGGGTGGGTGACTGAGTGGGTGGATGGGTGACTGAGTGGGTGGGTGGGTGACTGAGTGGGTGGATGGGTGACTGAGTGGGTGGATGGGTGACTGAGTGGGTGGATGGGTGACTGTGTGGGTGGATGGGTGACTGAGTGGGTGGGTGACTGAGTGGGTGGGTGGGTGACTGAGTGGGTGGGTGGGTGACTGAGTGGGGGTGACTGGGTGGGTGGTTGACTTTGAGTGGATGACAGTGGGTGGGTAACTGGGTGACAGTGCATGGGTGGGAGACGGTGGATGACTTACCTTGACCGGGTGGTGGTTCCTGGCGGCAGACGGTTCCCCTGCTGGCACTGATATCCCCGTGGCATCTGGCTGGGGCAGGAAGTGGGTTCGGGAAGTTGGCAGGGGGGCAAGAGTGGCAGGCTGGGCCGGACAATCTCCCCCGCTCACACACTTCATGGCTCACAATTTTTTGCAGGGGCGAGAAATGGTGCAGCGCAGGAGAAATGCGGCCGCCCCAGCGCGAGCATACTCTTCCCCGGTGCCACCCACCCCAAACACACCAGCACAGCCCTCCTGCTGTGCTGGAGGCGGCACCACGCGGGAAACCTGCGCACCCGCCCCCCATTTATGGCCGGAGCCCCCACCCACCACGCGGGAGACACGCGCTCCCGCCCGAGCACACTCTACCTGGTGCCAAACCACCACCGACCACCTGCTGTGATGGAGGCGGCACTGCGCGGGCAACGCACGCCCCCCCATCTGTCGAGCGGGAGGGGAGAGGAGAGGCCTGGAGGGAGGTGTGTGTGTGTGTGGGGGAGAGGCCTGCGCCGAGTAGCGGGGTGATGGTGCTGTGACCGGAGGGAGGTGTGTGTGGGGGGGAGAGGTGAGGCCTGCGCCGAGGAGTGGGGTGATGGTGCTGTGACCAGAGGGGGGTTGGTGGTGGGGGAGAGGAGAGGCCTGCGCCGAGAAGCAGGGTGATGGTGCTGTGACCGGAGGGAGGTGTGTGTGTGTGGGGGGAGAGGAGCCGAGGAGCGGGGTGATGGTGCTGTGACCGGAGGGGGGTTGGTGGTGGGGGAGAGGAGAGGCCTGGAGGGAGGTGTGTGTGGGGGAGAGGCCTGCGCCGAGGAGCGGGGTGATGGTGCTGTGACCGGAGGGAGGTGTGTGTGGGGGGGAGAGGTGAGGCCTGCGCCGAGGAGCGGGGTGATGGTGCTGTGACCTGAGGGGTGTTGGTGGTGGGGGAGAGGAGAGGCCTGGAGGGAGGTGTGTGTGTGTGGGGGAGAGGCCTGTGCCGAGGAGCGGGGTGATGGTGCTGTGACCGGAGGGAGGTGTGTGTGTTTAGGGGAGAGGTGAGGCCTGCGCCGAGGAGCGGGGTGATGGTGCTGTGAGCGGTTGGAGGTGTGTGTGTGGGGGGAGAGGTGAGGAATGTGGGTTTGCCAAGTTGTTCTCGAAGGTTCCAAGTGCAAGTGAGATGGTCCTGCTAAGTCAGGTTCCAAATCCAAGTGACGGCAAGAGGTGCAATGTGAGGGGTGGGGTGAGGTGGTGGGGGGGGCGTCCAACACAGGGCCAATCAGGCCAATGACACAGGGGGATCACAGGGCCAATCACACAGGGGGAAGACATATACACACAACCATTATTTGAGACTTATAGATATAGATTTAAATATAAGATATTGAAATATATTATAAATTTAAACCAAAGATATACACACAACCCCTGTAAGTTAAAGCCCAAACAAAATTCACCCTATATTTTAATGTCAAAATGAGTGCTGCTGGGTACGTGACAATGTATAAACAAAATACAAAGAACCCCAATGCTACATTCAACATGACAAATTATATAGTTAAATACTTATCAGTTCTTTACTCATAAGTAAGGGTCACCTACTGTAGTTAAATTCTTTGGCCAAAGCATTTGTAAGCTTGCAGACCACATCAAGGTGAGCCCTCTTTCTGCAAGTCCTAACAGTATCTCTGCAAACATTCTCTTTACCTCTCTAATATGAGGAAGAAGTCTTAATTGACTGGTCATTCACAACTGTATCTCAGTACTTGCTATTTAAAGGTGAGCAGGAAAAGCTTGGAAACAGAGAGGAGTCACAGATCTCCAACCAATTGTTTACCAATTAAAATATAGACATACAACTCCTGTAAGCTCAAACCCACAGCATCCTCACCAAATATCAATTTAATAAAATAAAAACAAACAGTAACCAAAAAAGACATTGATTGTGAATGTTATTATCTATGCCATCAATTGAGGCATAGATAAGCACATTGGCAAAGAATGGGCATCCTTAAAAAAAATACACAATTAAATAAAACACAATCATAGGGGGGTTTGCACTAAACTCCGATAAATGGCTTTAAGAGCGCAAAGTGCTTTGAGAACGTGATATTGCGCTCAGTGCTATTCACAGAGCAGTGATAACAGGCACATAGCGTTCTAAAACAAGCTTGTTTCAAGAAATGTTTCTAAGTCCAACAAAGCTCGTACGATCAGCTAAATGTGCTGATTTCTTCCAGTCTGCGAGATTCTCAAAGCTACGATAAGTGATCATGCTTTAAAAATGCGCCGGAAAAAGCACGCCAGCTCAAGGCAGGTGCAAAAGGAGCAAGACTTAGAAAAATTTATTTTTTTACATTTTTGCAGGCACACCATCCACACAACAGGCCGGCGGGTGTCCCCGGCTGACCCCACGGGTGTCACAGGGTGATCCCCGCGGGTCCCCAGGTAATAACCGCGGGTGTCCCGGGGGTCTCCGCGGGCTTCCGAAGGTCCCCGTGGGTGTTCGACGGTCCCCGCGGGCCTGTGGTACCAATGGTGTGCCCCAAAAAAATAAACAATATTTGTAAATAAATACACCCCCCTACCCCTGCCCCCTAACACATACACTACAGTAATGATCAAAATTACTGTTATCCACATATGCATATTAATGCATTTGCCCATTTTAAATACATGAATCACAATAAATACAGTAAATACATCTTGCACTCACCCTTTCCAGGCACCCACGATGAAGTCCATCCTCATCTTCATCCTGCCCATGTCCCTCCAGTGCTGCAAAACAAACACAAGAATAAAAATAGCCAATGTAATGTCCCCTAACCCCTTAATTACCATAGCGGTTAATAACCGCTATAGTAATTAAGGGGTTAACCCGCCCACCCCCACCACTCACTCGTGAGGCCTAACCACCCTCCCCCACTATCCCCCCATGAGGCCTAACCACTCTCACCCACTACCCAATTGGGGGGCCTACCCACCCTGGCTTGGGGACAATACCCCCTTCCCCATCCCCCGCTACCCCCTCATAAATACATAATTTATTCTTTTACATGCATTGTTAATACCCTAGGCCCACGGGAGTTCCCGGTGGTCCAGATGGTTGTCTGCAGGCTCCACAGTGCACCAGAGGGGGTGCCCACAGGGTATGGAGGCCTACGGATTGTCCCCGGCAGGTGCATTGGTCCTTCAGGTGGTCTCTGCGGGCCCCAAATGGGGTCTCCACGGGTATGCCCGCGGGTGTATGGGGGCCTCCAGGTCAGCCCCACAGGTGTCTGAGACTCCTCGGGCTGTTCCCACGGGGATCTGGGGGCCCTCGGTGGTCGCTATGGGTCCATGGGACCCCCATAGCAATGGGGCCCCCGGTTCTTCCCCGCAGGTGTCCCCTGTGGGTCCGCAGTCTTGTACCCGTGGGTGTCTGGGGAGTCCTCAGGTTGTCTCCAGAGGTCCCCGCAGACCTAAGGAACCAACCCTGTATGTAAAAAAAATAAACCTGTCCTATACATTTAAATAAATACCCCCCCTGCCCCCCTCCCCAACACATGCAGTACAGTAATGTGCAAAATAACTATTATCCAGATATGGATAATACATTATTTGTCCATTATTAAACACATTAAATAGCATAATAAAATAAATCCAGTTCTACTAACCTTAGCAATATGAATCCCATCCGCCAGCAAGGGCCCTCTGTCCTCCGTTGCCAGAAAAATACATAGCAAATACATTCTGATATCACTTAACCCCTTAATCACCTTATCGGTTAATAACCACAAAGGTAATTAAGGGGTTAAGCCACCCTGCCCCGATACCCACAATTCACCAATTCATTTATACAGTGGCTTCATCATGCCCATAAATTATAATATATATATATATAATATATATGCATAATTAACCAATATACAAAGAAATGGTTAAGGATATACATGCAGAAATAAAAATATCACAACTCCCAACAACACCTAGCCAAATCAATATCTAACAACAAATTCCAATAAAAACAGTGAAAATGTGTACATGATACAAATAATCTGTGCATCATGTACACTATGCCAAGCAAAGCTCAAAATCAAATAAAGTGTTTCAAACAAGATACAATTCCAATCATTAAATAAAAACAAAGCAAGTAAATCAATTACAATCCAAATCAATTACATAATTCAAATCCTAAAACCAAACCATTCAGAAAAATATTCTGTCAAAGTAACCACCATCAGACAAAATCTAACTTCCAAAAAAAAACAAATAAATGAACTATTGCAAACAGCCTAAAAAATTACATCGGACTAAATAAAATGTACATTACACCCACATTTTTACACAAAGCAGCAAATTACAATTAAAAAACATCAAAACAAGGCAAGCAAACATTTTCCAAACAAGTTTTTATTACCCCTGTATGTATGTCCATCTATAGTTTACATACATACATACAGGTGCAATAAAAGAGCATAAAATAATATTAAAAATAAACATTCAATATAACCATTGAGTGTCCCTGTATGTATGGATATCCATAGTGACATACATAAATTCAGGGGCATTAAATGGACATAAAAAAAACAATGACATTAAAAAAATAAAAAAATACTGTAAAAGTAAAATAAAATACATTTCTTTTTTTTACTTACCATTATATGACCCACTCACCGACTCGCGGCGGAACCGCATGCTCTCGAACCAACAATCCACAAACAGGAACCAGGTAACCATAAAATAAAAATCCATTACAATCCAAGTGTGTGTCTTCTTTCTTCTATATGTAATCCATACCGTCACGGGGGTCTTCAACTGTGTTCTTCTGTCTTCTTTGTCTTCTTCTGTCTTCTTCCGGGGTCTTCTTACCTTCTTGCGCCATGCCCTGGTCCTCTTCTTCTTCCGGGAGGTCCTCCCTCCTCGGCGTCTGGCTTAAAAATGAGACGACATAGGCTTTAATAGGCCAATGACATCACATTTTCGTCATATGGTTCCCAGGGCCCTTATTGGGCCGTGAAAACCATGTGATTTTGCCCAAAAAATTATTTGATGACGTAATTGAAAGGAAATGACACCAGCCATTCAAAATGGCTGTGCTTCATTTGCCTTTAAGATGATGTCATCTAAACAAAGATGGCCGCTGTCACATGGCACGGTAGCCAATCAGAGCATGGGAACTAAATCCCAACTCTGATTGGCTCTAATAGACCATGTGACAGAGGCTTGGGGGAGTACGGATGTGACGTCAGCCAAAGGCCGTCACATGGTACTTGAGCCAATCAGAGTTGGGATTTAGTCACATGGTTTTCACGGCCAAAATGGGTGTGGGAACCATATGACGAAAATGTGACGTCATAGGCCTATAAAAGCCTATAGTGAAAGTGACAAAGAAAAAACGATCAATATCAGTGCTACTCCTTGGGATGACAGACTCACCAGGTAGGTAATCAAATCAATTTATTAAATCTACATAAAACAGATACTAGAACATAACAAAAAAGACCTCCTCCCACATGTTTCGGGCGAGTTCGCCCTTTCTCAAGGAGTATCATACTCAGGTATCACAAGACCAGGAGACACAGAGCTCTCGTGAGCTGTGTGAGCTCCATCCGTGGGCTGCCCCACATGGGAAGCGGGTCTGCAAGTGGCCCTTACCCCGCATCTTCAAAAGGTCTTTTTTCCTGCTCCGCACTTATATCTTATTTGGCTACTAGCTGTGGGGGTCAAACTTGAGTGGACAGACGGTTCCTTTGGATATAGTGAAAGTGAATCAAGTTTTCTAAGTGGCGCTAACTGTTTTCGCATAAAAAGCTCATACGTGGAGTTCGTGAATTATAATAAATGTGAATACATAAAAATATATTAAATATTGTGCATAATATGAACGTGTATATAGAAAAACGTGTATGTATATATATATATACAGACAGATTCGGTGTGCAGCTACAACACAGACGTGGATTGCTCTCTCAATCTAAATGGTACTCTTTTGCTCTTCATGTTGATGGGGAGCGCATATATAAACGAAAAAACATATATCCAATAGTGCAATATGTTTTGGTCATTATAGGTTTAAATCTTCCCAATCCCACTAGGAATTTTACTCACAAATTCCAATTTCTCACAATATAATACCTTTACGTATATTGTGAGAAATTGGAATTTGTGAGTAAAATTCCTAGTGGGATTGGGAAGATTTAACCCTATAAAGACCGAAACATATTGCACTCTTGGATATATGTTTTTTCTTTTATGTATGCGCTCCCCATCAACTTGAAGAGCTATAAAAGCCTATGTGGTCTCATTTTTAAGCCAGACGCCGAGGAGGGAGGACCTCCCGGAAGAGGACCAGGGCGTGGCGCAAGAAGGTAAGAAGACCCCAGAAGAAAACAGAAGACGAAGAAGACAGAAGAACACAGACGAAGACCCCCGTGACGGTATGCATAACAAATAGAAGAAAGAAAACACACACTTAGATTGTAATGGTTTTTATTTTATTATTATTTTTATTTTATTTATTTAGGAGTATACTTGTATGAGTATAAATGATGTGTGTGTGTTTGTGTGTAAATGGATGTACTGTTTGTGTGTATATATGATATATATGTGGTGTGTGTATATACCTCCTCTGCCAGATTTATGTTCTCTCTTTTCACGGTCTCTAAATCACTCGAGGCCTTGTCAGAGGTATCCTTCAATGTACACAACTCTGCGTTGAGACCAATTTCCTTCTGAGAGAATTCCAGCTTCACTTTGAGACTGCCGAACTCTTTCTGGGAGACTTCAAGCACTGTGCAGAGACTGCAGCACTTCTTTTGAGAGACTTCAATCTCTGCCTGTGCCTCCTAATACTTCTGTTTCCAGCGAGCAATCATTTTATCCGACTTGCTCTATCACATCCTCAAACTCACTCCGTAAGATATGTTCTGTTTTCTCCAAAGCTGCATACTCAAGTAAAGCTGGGAGTAGACCCCTCTGTATCTTGGCCTTAACTTCTCGCTCCTTGTAGAATTGTTCAAGGAGGCAAACAGTCATGCCTGGCAGATTGGAGTGCATGAGCTAACACCTCTGGTTCAAGGATTCATCTTTCTTTTGCTCATCCTTTTCCTATGCCGCCATTAACGTTATGATTTCTCTGGTCTCTCTAGACTGCATTTATTTATATAAATACATAAACACGCACACACACAATTCATGTACAGTATGCTGTGTGTTTTTTTTTTCTTCATAATTTTCTTTAAGATAAAATTCAGTTTTTTTGCAAAATCAAAATAAAATTAAAACAAAAATGTTTTAAACACAAAACCACATCCAAAACAAACAACAAATTCAAAAACTCCTGTGAAAGTGCCCATCCTTAATTCAAATCTAATGTCACCGCCAAAAACTACAAAATCATGTCACATATTTCATGTAAGTCAGAGTTTGTCATTTATATGTTGCAGTGTCCTTGTGGCCTGCAATATGTGGGTCGCACTGGTCGTACGTTTCAAAGACGTATATATGAACATATCTACAACATCAAAAAGGGTTTAACATCACACAGTGTGTCCCACCACTTTTTGGTACATCATGGCAAAAATCCAAAGGGCCTTATCTGTCAACCTATTGAATTGTGTACACCCAATTGGAGAGGTGGTAATAACATTCAACACATCAATAGGAGGGAGGCCTTTTGGATCTATGAACTTAAGACTCTATCCCCATATGGGCTCAATATTGATTTTAAATTGGGCTCCTTTTTAGGTAGATGAAATGGCTCAAACAAACATTAGTTAAATGCAACCATTACTTAATGGATGACACCTTATCCATTTGACTCTGTACCAGCAGTAGCATACTAAGTGGCTTAAGCAGGTTTGTTTATCCTTTGGCCACAATTTGGCATTTTGGTATATATCAATGCCTATTATGATATTACATCTGGCCTCAATTTTGGGATATATGGTTATCAGTTGATATCTGAATGTTTTTAATGTTGTTTAATGTATTGTATGTGTATTATGTTGTTAGAGACGTAGTGATTTGATATTAATGACATGCAGGCTATACAGCCTAATTGGGCAATTAATTTTTAATTGGTTAGGGTATATGTACATGTCATTCAGTGTCAGTCTTTGTAGCCCCTGAGGAAGTGGAGTAACATCCACGAAACGCGTAGGGCAGGTGACACAGTCACTTTGAGCTTGGTATTGGACTTTTTGGGACACTTGGTCACATTTGAGCCCCATTGCAGCCGTTAGTTCTTGGCATACAGGACGTCTGTACTGTCCCTTTAAGGGCACGTGCACACTCGCGTGCAGGCACGCTGAGACAGCCTGTGTAACCGGAGGAGGAAGTGAGGAGAGCAGCCTCACGTGGAGGAGAGCTGTGAGCCCCACAAGCAGGCCTCCAACACTGCCACTGTTCCTGTTAACCCCTGGAGGGAGAGTCAGCACGAGAGTCACGGTGCAGCAGGAATCACATCTCTGCAAAGACATCAGCAGCAGCCGGAAGACTCTTTGTTGCATTGCCTGTATTTGCCTTGCTGCTTGTAAGTAGGGCTCTGATTTTTCATATCTGGATGACCAGCGGTGTTCTCATTTGTCCAAACCATTTTATGGCATAGTTCTTTTTATTTAATAAATAGTTTTTATAGTCACTAGGAGTCTCTATGTTATATGTGCAGTGTGTGTATTAGTGTAGACCTGTTTTAACCCTACAGTGTTGCACTATGATCTGTGTCTGTTTGTGTTTTTTCCCCTATATGGCCTGTCAAGCAAGTGTGCTGATCCCCTGAGGAGTACAGGATTATCCAATGAACTTTTGGCGCCAGGTTTTTCTTTGTTTTCACTTTCACTTTCTCTGTCAGTACTGACAGTATTACTAGGCAGCCTTTATATATATATATATATTGCAATTGTCACACTGGTGTTTTAGTCTTTAGTGCTTGTGCACATTTTGTCTTTTTCACATCCTTAATTCTTACTACAAAACTTTGGGAGATATTCATTGGAGAAGTTGTAAGGAATTGAAAAATCTTCTTGAAGTTTACGAGTAATAAATGATGCAGGCTGCTAACATAGTGCTGCTGGCACCGTGTGCTAGTGTGCAATCCAAAAAGTGTGATTTCCTGCCACCTGCAGACTAGCAGATTCAGCATAAAAAAAGTAATTTAAAATCCAACATAACAAAAAATTTGCAGATAAGGAAGACTCTGGACAAGTATTACATACAAGTCGTATGTATATAATAGAAATATATTCACTTACAATTTGGCTTAAACTAAACAGCTGTATGGTGTCTGTAAAGATTAGAGATGTTGCAAACCATGCGAAATTGGGAAAGCAATTACAACTCAGCCAGAGTTTGCTCGCAAATCATAAAGTGATGGAGGGAGAGAGGGAAAATTATTACATTAGCATATGTTCCACTTTTTCAGGTGTGTTCTCAGGTATGTCTCCAAGTGTTGTATAGGGGAGTGGTTTGGGAATTACATAATGCAATGGGTATTGTACAGTACAAAATGACTATCTCTGTCAGAAGGAAAATGAATTTGTTTAAGCACATACACATCATAATTTGAAGCAACAAAAGGTTCATGAGATGATGTGTTCTTTAAACTGTATCATTTAAAATCTACTGTTTCATAACCTATGCAACGGTTTGATAAAGTGCTAACAACAGTATAGTTAATACTGCAGGGGATATTCTCTAACCTCTGGTACAGATATAGATTATGCAATGCGATCCAGCTGTTACTGGTATTGGCTTGAATGACAGAATGCGGGATTGCAGAATATTATCAATATATATATTCAATATTCATATTCAATGTTGGATAAATGAGAGAGAACTTTTTGAACTGTACTAGATAGCAGAAAAATAGAGAGATTAAAAAAAAAATTGTCTTCATATGGGCTTAAAGAAACCGAGATTGTAATGTGTATTGTACACTGACGTACATCTAGATACTAATATATAAGAAGAGCATTGTTCATGTGTCCTATTTGTTATTGAAATAGTAAAATAGTTCAAATGTTTTCCTTCTCGTTCAGAAGCTGTACCTGCAAGGAGTGGCTAGGTGGTATAATGAATGCCCACATCATCCAGTTATTGGTTGGACGAATAATATGGTTTAGAATATGCAGTACTACATGTAACGGCTGGACCCCCCTTGTCTGACCCACCCAATCTCACATTGGCCCGTGTGGTCTAACCGGTCCCCATTAGAAGGTCGTGTGTGGTGGTGCACCTGCTAGTAACAGGACTCCTGAGTCTCCCGCTTGGTGTTATAGAGGATATCATCAGGACAGGTATCTGAGGTAGTGGTTACGAGTCCAACTTACTTCACGTGCAGCGCCTCCACCTCATCAGGATCTATGCTTCCGCAGGGAGATTGTCCTGGTGAGGAACTCCTTCTCGGTGGTGACTGCCACTGCAGAGTAATCTCACACTCACACAGTGGGGTTTTCTTTGAAAATGGCATCTTTATTGTAGACTGGGATGTAGCAGACTGCCCCATGCAGCTGCCGGCTCTAGCCGCACATCTCTCCGTGCTGTCCCTTTGCCAGGTACGCCCTCCCGTATTGAAGTGGGATTCCCTTTCTCCTAGGGAGATCACCACTGCGCCAGGTCCCTGGACACAGTGTGGCTTAGACAGACTTGATTGGTCACTCTGCTACCGCTAGTTACAGCACTAGGGTCACAAAAGTATTCCTCCAACCGCTTCACACAACTGCTGGCTAACACTTGCAACTACTTTGCCAGCCACTTTGTCACTACTTTGCCAACAACACTAACTGACAGTGTTGTGCCCTTTATACCTCAGGGGGCAGGCGCATCTCTGATGTCACTATCCAGGGACTCAGAGCATACAGCCACTCCCTTCCTTACACAGGGCACCACACCAGGGTGTGAGGGAAAACCTCCATAACTACTGTTGGCAGGCCTGTACTTACCAGGTCTTACTGCCAACAGGGAAGATGTACGCAGTCATTATTATGCATGGCTACATACTCCCGCTGGTTAATACCCACCGACCCGGCTGGGACCTAAATTTGGTGTACCTTGCGCCAGGAAACACTGCAAAAGAACACACAAATAACATGGCAAACATCATCACATTGACATAATAATGCAAGCCCATCTCACTCACTGACCAGCAGGGAGCGCTAATGAAAAAGCAGACCACTCTAATTTGGCACTCAATAGTAATGTCGAGGATCTGGCTTCTTCACCTCCCGCCCCGCGGCATCATGCACAGTCACGCTGTATTCCCGTGGTATCCCTCGCTCATTGCAATACACCACTTTGTGCATGTACACACTGCGTCCTATCTTCCAGACCCGCATAAGTTGAGCTACCCTCTGCTCGGCCTGAATTCCTTTAATGGCTCCCCCTTTTTCTACGATATAGTGCTGGATATCGTTTCTAAGCCATCTCTCCCTATTCTCCTCTATCTTTCTCATTAGAGGTTCCCGGACATACGGGTATGTGACCTTCTGTATTTTGCCCATGCGACCTATGCGACCTTCTGTATTTTGCCGCAATAGCCCGTTCAGCTCGGCAAGTCCTGGTCAACTTACTTTCGCCAGCCGCCCTGGGCAGCACCCATGACAGGGGCTCATCGGTCTCTACCGGGTCATCCAACCCTGCGGACCCCTTTGGGATAATAAGGCCTGCCTGGATACGATCCCACCTTACCCTTAGGGCCCTAAGGTATGCCTCGTCATCAAAGTCCCCGGCAGCCCACCAGTGATCAACCACCCCCTCCCTTTCTAGGATAAATCGGGTGCGGTCGAACCAAGCAACATACCCCTCGTACAACGGGGCCCACCACCTAGTCTCTTTCCGTTCTTCGGAACTACAGTAGGTTCTATAGACTCCTCTATCGATTCCTCATCAGGCCCACCCGAAGATACCCCGGACGTACCCTCAGATCGCCCCACTTGGCTCTTACTCTGTGACCAGTGTCCGCCCTCAATACCCAGCGCGCTATAACTCTCGCTGGCCATCGATCCACGTCGAGAAATCCTCCCTCCACCCTCCGATCCATCATCGGACGTTCCCCAGTCCAGGCTTCCAGTCCGTTCTTGGATAGGACCCCGGGAATCCCCTGACAACCCTAAGCTAGAACTGGACCCGAATGAAATAGTGACGGGGACAGGGGCTTTAGCTAGGGCCTTGGGGCTAACCTTGGGTGTGGACGGGGTTTGGGGACGGGACCGAACCGTAGGTATAGGCAGGGTTACGACCTGCTCCCCAGCAATACCTGTCTCGGCTTCGGCACAAAGTCTCTCTTTCTCACCGGCAGTTGGGCTCTTCACTCTCCGACTCGAGCGCCCATTCCGTCTGGCAGGAGGTGAACGACTTCCGCTGCTCGACCGTAGAGGCGCGATCATCTCCCACTCGATGCCGCTCTGGTCATCCGGAATCACCTCCGCACACGCACGTGCTTCGACGCCATCTTGGGTTGGATCCCCAATCGGGATCTCTTCCTCCACGAGGACATCCGGCAACGCCCATCTGCTGCGCGATCCAGTCTGGCTCTGGACTCGCTCTTCTTTCTCCTCCACCCCCTGGGTCTGCGACAGGCACTGTGTCATCTTAGTACCTCGCAGGGTCAGGGTGGATCGACCTTCTTCCGAACCACTAGTCACCACGGCAGTGGGACTCCGGCGATCGGGTGGTCGCGGTACTGGAGACACTCTACTCCGCGTCTCTACACCACGGGGAATGGCATCTCTCCATGGCGTACCAATAGTATGACAGTCTCTCTTTATGACCATCTTACTCGACAGCCTAGCACACTCCTCGTCCGAGGATTCTAACTTGCAATTCGGCCGAGGCATCCCAGTAGGAGACCGGCGATGGGCTCCTCGGTGATCACCTCTCCGATGGCTGGGTTTCTCCGTCGGGAGCACTGAACCTGACTCTGACTCCGCGGGACCTGCACTCTCATTCCATAGTGCTCCCGGCTGCTTGTCGATCGGCATCGGGACATTTCCTGCTACTCCCACCGATTGTACCGGTACAAAAGTGGTCATGGGCCACATGTACTGCAGTCCACAGTGGGGGCATCGGGCTTCACTGCCCACGGCTCCGCCTGGCAGTTGGCACTGCAGGCAAAGACACGCCACAGTCTCCACACCCTCTACCCGGATGATCAGGAAGCCTCCTGGAGCCAAGTAAGGATGAGTAGAGATCAACGGACTCTGGTCCACTTTATCAGCAACTGCAGCCATATTCACCAGTGGAGGCACTCGTTTCAGAGGTCTGTACTGGTCAATGGCTCTTCGCAACTGAAGGGCAGGGGCGGGTTTGGCAACCCCTCCTCCTTCTTTCTCCATCAATATCCGGTGGAACTGCAAACCACTCCCCCTGGTTGAAACTAGGGGGATGTCTCGTAGACTTGTAGGCTGACCCAGCACAGGTGCAGAGTGAGTCATAGTCCATGAGGGCGCAGCTCCAGCTTTCGCACCAAACTCCCCATCGGGGTGGAGTTTTCTCGTTGGCGCCAATCCTGACCAACAATTAGCAAACTGCAAAGTTGCAAGACTTTCTGCAGCATGCCCACGCGGTGTCCCGGGAACGCGGGAACCGCCATCTTGGTAAGTATTGTCCTTTTTCCCATTGAAGGCAGCGTCTGGCTGTTTGTTAATTGGGGTATAACAAAGTCCATTTCGTTCCTCCCATCGGATAACACTGTCATGCTCATTATTCTCAGGGGTATCATCCCGAGAACAAAAACATGATAAACACGGCGCAGCTACGGCTGTCACGCCATTCCACAACAAACTCACAAAAGTCTCTTCTGTAGCTTGTTCTTCGTCCACGCACAGTTCATATGCGTGTTCTTCCTCTGACCGCAATCCTGGACCTTCTGCTCTATGCAGATCCTCCATTCTTGTGGTTCTCTCTCCCCGCCATCCTGGACCTTCTACTCTGTGCAGATCCTCCATTCTGACGGTTCTCTCTCCCTGCCATCCTGGACCTTCTGCTCTGTGCAGATCCTCCATTCTGACAGGTCTCTCTTGATCGTTGAACACTGATTTCCTGTACGTGGAGCTCCACTCTGCGGGGCAGCTACCACATCCGTACAATAAACATGCCTTGTGCACCACCTTGTGTACCTAACGTAGATCTGACTCGTGTTTGCACTACCTCAGGCTAGGCTCACTCTTTCTGTGTCTACTGTAACACGTTCCTCCAGTCTGTGCTCCTTGGTAAGTGATCTGGAATGGAGACTAGAGTACTCTGGCTCTTCCATGCAGTACTTTGGGCGTCGACCTACTTTTGGCTAGCCTAGTGCGGACCCTTCCAGAATTCCTGCCCTAAGTTACCAGTTTACCCCTTCAGGCGTCCCCCGCTAGCGCTACCTCAAGGCGACTAGAACAGCAATAGCCCCCGGCTCCAGACTCACTAACCCCTAACGGATCCCAAGGCGTCTTTGCGGCATGCAGCTCCAGCATCTCCCCGACTACCCCTGGCTCCGTCCCACTCAGCACAAAGTGGCAGCAGACACTTTCCCTGTTTCCTAATGTGTGCCTAGCAAAAGCCTGTCCTGTCAACAGGTCTCTCAGCAGCGCCTCCAATTGTAACGGCTGGACCCCCCTTGTCTGACCCACCCAATCTCACATTGGCCCGTGTGGTCTAACCGGTCCCCATTAGAAGGTCGTGTGTGGTGGTGCACCTGCTAGTAACAGGACTCCTGAGTCTCCCGCTTGGTGTTATAGAGGATATCATCAGGACAGGTATCTGAGGTAGTGGTTACGAGTCCAACTTACTTCACGTGCAGCGCCTCCACCTCATCAGGATCTATGCTTCCGCAGGGAGATTGTCCTGGTGAGGAACTCCTTCTCGGTGGTGACTGCCACTGCAGAGTAATCTCACACTCACACAGTGGGGTTTTCTTTGAACATGGCATCTTTATTGTAGACTGGGATGTAGCAGACTGCCCCATGCAGCTGCCGGCTCTAGCCGCACATCTCTCCGTGCTGTCCCTTTGCCAGGTACGCCCTCCCGTATTGAAGTGGGATTCCCTTTCTCCTAGGGAGATCACCACTGCGCCAGGTCCCTGGACACAGTGTGGCTTAGACAGACTTGATTGGTCACTCTGCTACCGCTAGTTACAGCACTAGGGTCACAAAAGTATTCCTCCAACCGCTTCACACAACTGCTGGCTAACACTTGCAACTACTTTGCCAGCCACTTTGTCACTACTTTGCCAACAACACTAACTGACAGTGTTGTGCCCTTTATACCTCAGGGGGCAGGCGCATCTCTGATGTCACTATCCAGGGACTCAGAGCATACAGCCACTCCCTTCCTTACACAGGGCACCACACCAGGGTGTGAGGGAAAACCTCCATAACTACTGTTGGCAGGCCTGTACTTACCAGGTCTTACTGCCAACAGGGAAGATGTACGCAGTCATTATTATGCATGGCTACATACATATAACTCCTAGTAAATACTAGTGATGTTAATTATTAAACCTATACAATATGTTGCATTTTTTTAGGTTTATTTATTCCTCTCATGAAAAAATAGACTGTGAAGAATTGTATGTGCTGAAATCTATTTTACAAGAACACATCCCTATAACATCTCTGAAAAGTTCTAAGGCATGAAACACATCAATACTTTGTCAGCACTCTGAGAAATATTCTTGCTCCTGATGGGATAGCTAGAGTCAGCATTTGCTTTTATTAAATAACATTGCTTGCCCTAGGTTAAAAGTGCTTTCATTTTATTATGTTTAATCATTCTTGTTTTTATAGCTAGCACTAACAGTAACATCTGTACTTTCGTAACCCTATACAGGCATGCCATGCACTGTATGGGTGATTTAATGGGTTAAAAGTTCCATCTAAACAAAGTATTTGAAATTCACATCACATACTATGTAAGTAGAGATAGGGTAATCTGTCAAAATTCTAGCTGCAAATTGTGGGATTTTGAACAAAATTCGATTTGCAGACGAATCTTCCATAGCTGACAGTAATAAATGCATGCGGTAGCTCCTAAACCCACCATTGTTTTCACTTCACCTTTCCTTTCTGTGAATGGCATCGAATGTTTATACATTCAATTAGAATGTGCAGATTGGAGACTGAGCTGCGAATATCAGCGACTGCATAGAAACGCCACATTCGCAGAGAATTTGAATGTCTGCAAAAAATTCATCCATGTCTACATGTAACACAGTAGGTTCTGGTTCCATTTAAAAAAACAGCTTATCTCACCTCATATGCCAAACTCAAGATATATTTTATATACTCTCTGAATTAAAACAGGGGTCTATACGAACACCCTTCAGACTGGCTGTCATAAATTTCTGGTAAAGGACCAACAGGCGCCCTTCACATGGCACTCGCTAAAAGTGCAGTACACAATTCCTACCGTGCCCTAAACAAATAAATATTGTTTAATGTACGAATTCAATTAGAGGTGCACACAAGTGATATTACGTTATAAGTCATGGTATAGGAAAAAAATCTAGTAAAATACAGTTAACAACCAGAAACCATATGAAACCATACAGTAACTCTAACTGATATGCCATCTTGGTGAAGATGTATCGGGGGAAGGAATGGAGGTGGTGCACCGACAGCATCTCCAGGACCCTCACTGGAACTACCTTTGATGCTGGTGGTGATGCTGCCTCCGCCTCTGCAGCCTGTGCCATCTCTGTGCTTCTGTTACTGTCATGTTCTTCCTGGATGTCCGGCTCCCAGGCGCAGTTCTTTTGTTTGTCCATTGGGTGTGCTACTGCTTCTGTTCTGGGGTTTTCATCTGTCTTCTCTTGGTTCTCCTGTGTTTCCCTGTCTTCTGTTCTTGCCTGTCTCTGTTGTTTCCGGTCTTCTGTTTCTCCTTGCCTATGTTTTGTGTACCCTGGTCCTGATCCCTGTTCCTATAATTTTTGAGTCATTGTTTAATAAAGGTCCTTGCCTGAAATAAGGCTTGTCCCATTCGGTTCCATGCCCAGTCCCTGTCATAGTCCCTGTCCCTGTTGATGACCCCTTCCCGTGACCATTCTACGATACAGTGCCACCTGCCTCCGACCTCTGTCCATGACTCGACTATGATACTTGCTGCCTGCCGTGGATCCCTACTATGCTTTTGTCTACTACCCTGCTGTTCTGGTTACTGAGATCCAACCCGTACCTGGAGTCCCCTGACAGAAAATAAAGGTAATTTCTGGACCTCGCTGTAACAGACTCTGCAGCCTGCTTTAATTGCTTTGAGGAAGACCCCTTCTTCTTTGGGGAGGTGGTGGGGAGGAGTTTGGGGGAGATGCGTCATTTTTTGTTTTTTAGTTTGCAAATCCTACTATGGATTCCCCAAAAAAAAATGTTTTGCTTCAATTCTTCTGCCTGGCTAATTATGACTTTTGTTGTTTTTTTTTTTTTTTTTTGTCACTGAGAAAAGTTTTTTCCCTTTCTGTGGGACCCATAGCTGAAAAGGCTTTTTTCAGTTCCTAAAAACAAACCCTCCACTAAACCCTCTGTATGAATAGGAACACAAGTCCAAAAACTGTTTTGCTGCAGCTAGGGTGTGTGCATAAGTGGTACTGGTGCTCAAGTACTTGGTCCCGCATAGATAATATTTCAAATGAATGAACTGGAGAACATAGACTTATGGGGTAATCATTCCACAATTGAGTGTTATCAGTGATAATCAATAGAAGCATCCATAAAAGGACAAATTCTCCCTGAAGGTGGCTAGTGGCATATGAGCTATACCCTTCCCCACCTCATTGGGATAGTCCATGATACATAATCATATCACTCACTGTTGTTTCTCCCCCGGTAATGTCTCCTTAGGCGTGCAGCCGATGTAAGGTCCAGAGATATCCAAAAAAATAGTACCGCACTGTCACGCTTGTGCTCTCCTCACAAGCGCAGGGAGAAAGGGAAGGACCTGTTAGCGAGGTGGGGAGGCCGCAGGGGATACGAAGGGAGTAAGTTGCCGCGCAGCTGGGGATCGGCGCACGTAGTCACGTGACCGTGCCGCGCGCATGAGAATGCGCGACACATCCGGAAGTGCGGAGCCAAGCTCAGAGACACGACTGATCCAGCTGCATGTGCGCGCATGCTCTGACAGCAGAGCGGGAGTGCACGCGTTCTCAGGCACAAATGCGGGGGTTGCTGGGAAGCCAACGCTTCAGCACGGGAGTCTGGAAACGGAAACCAGGAACATGGAACATGGGCATGGAGTCCAGAGCACAAGGTAACATCCAGAGAAGGATTGCTTCTTGGAGAACGTCCAGACTTCTTAAAGGCATAGTGACAGAAACAGCAAGGTGCCGCGAAACTAAACATAACATAAGGGTTCTTAGTCTAATCCAGTGTTTCCCAAACTGTGCGCCGCGGCGCCCTGGTGCGCCGCGGCTTGGCTAGAGGGGCGCCGCGATCAGGGCCGCCAGCAGCGGGAAACAAGGGCTGCTAGCTAATTTAAAAAAAAAAAAAAAACCTCTGAGGGGAAGCGCTTACTATGTCCCAGGCCGGAGGAACTATAGCCACGCTGATTACAGATGCAGGGGCTTTGTGCATCTGTTCAGCCCGGCTCAGCGACGCTGAGTGCCCGACGCTGAGAGAGGGAGGCCCGGCGCGCACGCTGGAGGAGCAGCACCGGGAGACAGATGTCTCCCAGCAGCACTGCAGCCTCACACCCTCCCCCTCCCTCCCCGCAGCACACCGGCCCTCCCTCCCCGCAGCACACCGGCCCTCCCCCCACATGGCACAGGCCCCCGCAGCACTGACCTCCCCCGTGCAGGGACCGGGCCGTTAAGCCATACCCTTCCCCCACCCCCCGTATCTGTGTGTATTTATTTGTGTGTGTGTGTGTATTTATGTGTGTGTATGTATTTGTGTGTGTGTGTGTGTATTTATTTGTGTGTGTGTGTGTGTGTATCTATGTGTGTATTTATTTGTGTGTGTGTGTCTGTGCAGGGAGCTGCCTGCACGGATCTCCTGCCTTTCCTCCCTCCCTGAGAGAGAGTGTGAGAGAGTGAGAGAGAGAGTGTCTGTCTGAGAGAGTGAGAGTGTCAGTGTGAGAGAGTGAGAGTGTCCGTCTGAGAGAGAGAGTGTCCGTCTGAGAGAGAGAGTGTCCATCTGTGAGAGAGAGTGTCCGTCTGTGAGAGAGAGTGTCCGTCTGTCTGTGAGAGTGTCCGTCTGTCTGTGCGAGAGAGTGTCTGTCTGTGCGAGAGAGTGTCTGTCTGTGCGAGAGAGTGTCTGTCTGTGCTAGAGAGTGTCTGTCTGTGCGAGAGAGTGTCTGTCTGTGCGAGAGAGTGTCTGTCTGTGCGAGAGAGTGTCTGTCTGTGCGAGAGAGTGTCTGTCTGTGCGAGAGAGTGTCTGTCTGTGCGAGAGAGTGTCTGTCTGTGCGAGAGAGTGTCTGTCTGTGCGAGAGAGTGTCTGTCTGTGCGAGACAGTGTCTGTCTGTGCGAGAGAGTGTCTGTCTGTGCGAGAGAGTGTCTGTCTGTGCGAGAGAGTGTCTGTCTGTGAGAGTGTCTGTCTGTGTGTGTGTCTGTCTGTGTGTGTGTCTGAGAGAGAGAGAGAGAGAGAGATCAGAGAGAGAGAGAGGTCAGAGAGAGAGAGTGAGGTCAGAGAGAGAGAGAGTGAGGTCAGAGAGAGAGTGAGGTGAGAGAGAGAGAGTGAGGTCAAAGAGAGTAAGGTCAGAGAGAGAGAGAGAGAGTGAGGTCAGAGAGAGAGAGAGTGAGGTCAGAGAGAGAGAGAGTGAGGTCAGAGAGAGAGAGTGAGGTCAGAGAGAGAGAGAGTGAGGTCAGAGAGAGAGAGAGTGAGGTCAGAGAGAGAGAGAGAGTGAGGTCAGAGAGAGAGAGAGTGAGGTCAGAGAGAGAGAGAGTAAGGTCAGAGAGAGAGAGTGAGGTCAGAGAGAGAGAGTGAGGTCAGAGAGAGAGAGAGTGAGACATACAAGCAATGGGGGAGCGTGGGATTAGAAAAACATTTGACAATAAAAAACAATAAAATACAATAAAATTAATGTGGTTACAACAATATTGCTGGGGGTTGGTGAAAATATTAAATACACTTACACGGCCATGTGCAAGCGGACACGGTAATGTGGTTTCTTTAAGCAATTCCAGTCACTCCCAACAACAGGTAATGGTGGTTTAGAGGGTTTTGAAATAAATATATAAATATATCTGTACTCACACGGCCATGTGTGAGTCCTTGCAGGAAATTGGTAACTTTGGGGTTAAATTAACCCATCTGCATCTCCCCCCAGTGTAGACTCTTCTTTGTTTGCAACCAACGTGGGATTCTAACTCCAGTATACATACATAGCGTTTGGACCCCTGGCCTCCTCGTGCAGTCCAGGATACAGTTTAAGCAGCCGTTATTGCCAATCACGCGTCCGTGATGTAGGAGGAAAAAAAACAAAACTTTTTCCCCTTATCTGCAATGGCTGCCTGGTTGATCCGGCTACGGGAGCCACGTTGGGCCAAATTCAGCAGGAACTTTAGAGCTACGCGTTTCGTCGAATCATCGACTTCCTCAGGCTCATATTCTGACGTGGAGGGGGTCTCTGAGTTTTATAAACCCCCTGTGTAATCAAAGTCTAATTGGGGCGGGCTGTGTTTAATAAAGCCCTAATTACAAAGTTTTTTTTTTTTTTTTTTTATGTTTTTTTTTTTTGTTTTTTTTTTGTTTTTTTTTTTTTTATAAACGAGATTTACATAATTCATGTTCTGTAATCACACTGTCTTGCCTTTTAGAATTGGTTTAAGTTAAAACATTCTTGTATACTTAAATTAATATCCCTAACCATCAGGGGTTAATAGATGACTGCAATAAAATACATACTTGTTGATTATTTAATGAGATAATTTTATCAGAGTATTGTCAAATTTATTTGTAAACTTCACACACATTTAAACAATTTTATACAAATTCTACTAAAATTAAAATTCACAGGTATTTTGGTTTTAAGACCTCCAATGGGGTCCATCTAATCATATGTCATATTGCGTATGATCCATTTATAATTGTTTTTTAACCAATGTATAACCCTGACGGGGATGGGTAATTTACTTTTTATATTAAAGGATTTGGGCACTTTTGATAGCCAAAATGTTCTAACTAATTTATATGTGTTTATAAATCTACATGGTAAGAATTTTTTATCTAAATGTTGAGGTTCAAGGAGCAAGTACACTTTGAACTATTATCACCAGATGACCAATTCTGACATATGATTAGATGGACCCCATTGGAGGTCTTAAAACCAAAATACCTGTGAATTTTAATTTTAGTAGAATTTGTATAAAATTGTTTAAATGTGTGTGAAGTTTACAAATAAATTTGACAATACTCTGATAAAATTATCTCATTAAATAATCAACAAGTATGTATTTTATTGCAGTCATCTATTAACCCTGATGGTTAGGGATATTAATTTAAGTATACAAGAATGTTTTAACTTAAACCAATTCTAAAAGGCAAGACAGTGTGATTACAGAACATGAATTATGTAAATCTCGTTTATAAAAAAATAAATTAAAAAAAAAAAAAACATAAAAAAAAAAAAAAAAAAAAAACTTTGTAATTAGGGCTTTATTAAACACAGCCCGCCCCAATTAGACTTTGATTACACAGGGGGTTTATAAAACTCAGAGACCCCCTCCACGTCAGAATATGAGCCTGAGGAAGTCGATGATTCGACGAAACGCGTAGCTCTAAAGTTCCTGCTGAATTTGGCCCAACGTGGCTCCCGTAGCCGGATCAACCAGGCAGCCATTGCAGATAAGGAGAAAAAGTTTTGTTTTTTTTCCTCCTGCATCACGGACGCGTGATTGGCAATAACGGCTGCTTAAACTGTATCCTGGACTGCACGAGGAGGCCAGGGGTCCAACCACTATGTATGTATACTGGAGTTAGAATCCCACGTTGGTTGCAAACAAAGAAGAGTCTACACTGGGGGGAGATGCAGATGGGTTAATTTAACCCCAAAGTTACCAATTTCCTGCAAGGACTCACACATGGCCGTGTGAGTACAGATATATTTATATATTTATTTCAAAACCCTCTAAACCACCATTACCTGTTGTTGGGAGTGACTGGAATTGCTTAAAGAAACCACATTACCGTGTCTGCTTGCACATGGCCGTGTAAGTGTATTTAATATTTTCACCAACCCCCAGCAATATTGTTGTAACCACATTAATTTTATTGTATTTTATTGTTTTTTATTGTCAAATGTTTTTCTAATCCCACGCTCCCCCATTGCTTGTATGTCTCTATATCTTTAAAAGGGTTCCGGATTAACCCTTCCCTGGGGTTGCAGCAGAGGGGAACTCCATGCTGGCTCAAAGCATCTGTCATAGAGCCGTGGTCTAACTTACTGCCACATTGTAAGCACACCTCATATATTAAGCTTAAGGTAAGCGCCAGGTTTTTTCCTATAGAGAGAGAGTGAGGTCAGAGAGAGAGAGAGAAAGTGAGGTCAGAGAGAGAGAGAGTGAGGTCAGAGAGAGAGAGAGTGTGTGAGGTCAGAGAGAGAGAGTGTGAGGTCAGAGAGAGAGTGTGAGGTCAGAGAGAGAGAGAGAGAGTGAGGTCAGAGAGAGAGAGAGAGAGAGAGAGAGTGAGGTCAGAGAGAGAGAGGGAGTGAGGTCAGAGAGAGAGAGTGAGGTCAGAGAGAGAGAGAGTGAGGTCAGAGAGAGAGAGAGAGGTCAGAGAGTGAGGTCAGAGAGAGAGAGAGAGGTCAGAGAGAGAGAGAGAGAGAGAGAGGTCAGAGAGAGAAAGAGAGAGAGTGAGAGAGAGAGAGTGAGGTCAGAGAGAGAGAGAGAGTGAGGTCAGAGAGAGAGAGAGTGAGGTCAGAGAGAGAGAGAGAGAGTGAGGTCAGAGAGAGAGAGAGTGAGGTCAGAGAGATAGAGAGAGAGAGTGAGGTCAGAGAGAGTGAGGTCAGAGAGAGAGAGAGTGAGGTCAGAGAGAGAGAGAGAGTAAGGTCAGAGAGAGAGAGAGTGAGGTCAGAGAGAGAGAGAGAGGTCAGAGAGAGAGAGAGTGAGGGTCAGAGAGAGAGAGAGTGAGGTCAGAGAGAGAGAGAGTGAGGTCAGAGAGAGAGAGAGTGAGGTCAGAGAGAGAGAGAGAGAGTGAGGTCAGAGAGAGAGAGAGTGAGGTCAGAGAGAGAGAGAGTGAGGTCAGAGAGAGAGAGAGTGAGGTCAGAGAGAGAGAGAGAGAGTGAGGTCAGAGAGAGAGAGAGAGAGTGAGGTCAGAGAGAGAGAGAGAGTAAGGTCAGAGAGAGAGAGAGAGTAAGGTCAGAGAGAGAGTAAGGTCGGAGAGAGAGAGAGTGAGGTCAGAGAGAGTGAGGTCAGAGAGAGAGAGAGTGAGGTCAGAGAGAGATAGAGTGAGGTCAGAGAGAGATAGAGTGAGGTCAGAGAGAGAGAGAGTGAGGTCAGAGAGAGAGAGAGAGAGAGTGAGGTCAGAGAGAGAGAGAGTGAGGTCAGAGAGAGAGAGAGAGAGAGAGAGAGAGAGGTCAGAGAGAGTGAGGTCAGAGAGAGAGAGTGAGGTCAGAGAGAGAGAGAAAGTGAGGTCAGAGAGAGAGAGAGTGAGGTCAGAGAGAGAGATAGAGAGAGAATGTGAGGTCAGAGAGAGAGAGTGTGAGGTCAGAGAGAGAGTGTGAGGTCAGAGAGAGAGAGTGAGGTCAGAGAGAGAGAGAGAGTGAGGTCAGAGAGAGAGAGAGAGAGAGAGTGAGGTCAGAGAGAGAGAGGGAGTGAGGTCAGAGAGAGAGAGTGAGGTCAGAGAGAGAGAGAGAGATGTCAGAGAGTGAGGTCAGAGAGAGAGAGAGAGGTCAGAGAGAGAGAGAGAGAGAGAGAGAGAGAGAGGTCAGAGAGAGAGAGAGAGAGAGAGAGAGAGAGAGAGAGAGAGAGAGTGAGGTCAGAGAGAGAGAGAGAGTGAGGTCAGAGAGAGAGAGAGTGAGGTCAGAGAGAGAGAGAGAGTGAGGTCAAGAGAGAGAGAGAGAGAGAGTGAGGTCAGAGAGAGTGAGGTCAGAGAGAGAGAGAGTGAGGTCAGAGAGAGAGAGAGTGAGGTCAGAGAGAGAGAGAGTAAGGTCAGAGAGAGAGAGAGAGTAAGGTCAGAGAGAGAGAGAGTGAGGTCAGAGAGAGAGAGAGTGAGGTCAGAAAGAGAGAGAGCGAGGTCAGAGAGAGAGAGAGTGAGGTCAGAGAGAGAGAGACTGAGGTCAGAGAGAGAGA
>NC_134483.1:113156066-113216066 GCF_040206685.1 Ascaphus truei | reverse complement strand
CTATAATAATTAAGGGGTTAACCCACCCTCCCCCACTACACACCCAGGAGGCTTAACCACCCTCCCCAAGCAACTACCGCCACCCTCCACCCTTTCATTGGTACAGTGGATACATCATGCCCATATAATATGGGCCTGATTTACCACTATAGTAAGAAATGGTGACGGAATAAAAAAAACTGGCCCAAATAAAAACATATTACATTGCAAAATCAGCACATTACTAATGCCAATAAAACAATTGAATGGAACAGAGGGTACATCATGCCCATATAATATGGGCATGATTTAACACTATGCCAGTCAATGGTCAACCTAAAAAAACAATCACAAACAAGATCCAATGCATTCAAAACAATCCCAAAATAAAAACAAATAAAGAAGTAAACAGTACAAAATTACCACCAATCAATTAATCAAACACAAAAGACCAGAATAAACAATTAAAACACAAAAATAAAACCATGAATAACTAAAATAAATATCCATATAAACTCCATCATTCAAAGTAAAAAAATAATCCAACATTAAAAAGCAAACACCAATCAAAAGGCAGAAATAAACTATTTAAAACACCACCAAAAATTCCAGAACACTACATCAATATGCAAAATAAATAGCATACAAATTTAAAAACAAAAAAACAATATACATTTAAAATACATACAAGCAAGCATTTGCTAAAACAACCATTGCTTCTTATTATATTATGTTCTGTATCTTCTTCCTCTTCATCCATCTTCACCCGGCACGCCCTTGTAATCCTATTGGAAGAGGAGGTCCTCCCTTCTCGGCTTCTTGCCGTCAAATGAGGCTACACAGGCTTTTATAGTCCTGTGACGTCACATTTGAGTGCAAATGTTTCACATGCCTCTGATTGGCTGTGAAAACCATGTGTCTTTTTTTTTTTTGGTGACGTCATGTAAAGGGAGTGAAGCCAGCAAATCAGAATGATCTACTACAACCAATAAGATTGGGGATATAGTTCCCACAATCTGATTGGCTGAAGTACCATGTGACGGCAGCCATGTTGCTTTTGGTGACGTCATGTTAAAGGGAAAGGAAGCACAGACATTCTGATTGGCTGGCTTCACTTCCGTTACATGATGTCACAAAAAAAAAAGACACATAGTTTTTTCACAACCAATCAGAGGCATGTGAACCATTTGCTCTCAAATGTGACGTCACAGGCCTATAAAAGCCTGTGCAGCCTCATTTGATGGCAAGAAGCCAAGGAGGGAGGACCTCCTCCAATAGGAATACAAGGGCATTCCAGATGAAGAGGAAGAAGATACAGAAGATACAGAAGAAGAAGATAGAAGACCCCGAAAGAGCCAAGAATGGATTACAGTTAACAGATGAAGAAAAGGACTGGATTTTTTTTTTACATGTGGCCGTTGCTGTTTGGGATCATGGATTGGTTTGAGAGCTTGCGGTGACCACGGGAATCGGAGGGTGAAGACATCTAAAGGTACAGTATGGAAAAAAATTGAATGTATGTTATTTTTCTTTTACAGGTTTTTTACATTTAATTTTTATTGTGATTTGCATTTTTTTTCTCGCACATTCAGTACAAATGTATTTATGTATGGCCCTTTAGGGCTATACATACATACAGTAAGAAGCAGTGGTTGTTTTTGCAAATGCTTGCCTGTATGTATTTTAAATGTATATTTTGGATAAAACCTCAGTAACACACAAGAATAAAAAATACAAAAATATACACACTTACGGGGGTCTGGGTAATGAGATCTACCTTTCCTTTGTGCAGGAACCCAATTCAAATGAGTTTAACTTGTCCATTTCTCTGCTTCAGGATATCATAGCGCTGCACACAGCATCAACTCTGACATGAACCTCCAGCTGGTCACAGTCCAACTCCACACTCCTTCTCAGAGTGTCTCTCAAATGGTCTCAACTCTCCTTCCCAGAAATGGACTTCAGATGAACTGATAAGCAGTGTTCCTTATATACCCCTTGGTGGCTATCCTTTAACATTGAGCAAGGCAGCCAGCCAAGAGAAACAGTGCCTGGGGATCAGACCTGATAACTGATTCATTTAACTAATCCCCTACCTTTGTTCTGATCTATTTCTATGGAGAGCTTCAACTGTGTGCATTACTTAGTCTTTCTCCATAGAAATGACAGTAACAGTGGAATATCTAATTTACTTTCTTACATGTTAATTCCATCACAACACAATACCAGGTATCTAATCTGGGAAGAATTGCTAACACAGGCATTAATACACACATAAGGTAATTATGTAAAAGACAGGACTTAGATTTACAGCTAGCCCAAATCACATCACAGAAAAATGTTTATTCATTGGGGGATTACAATTACAGGGAATAAAGAATGCAGGCTTTGAAATACATTCCCTGTGGTAAATAGCTGGGATTTCTCTTTATTAGGCCCCCCAGCTACCCCTACCGTCACAGTGTTTATTAAATGCTTTTTGGTCCTCTTTATATGTTTCTATTGGTGAGAATTTTATTGTATATCTATTTTGGATACAATTGTTGCTTTATGACTGTCACATGCTTACTGATTACTAATGATGTATACACCTTGATCTTTTGATATTGCAACCATTTGGAAGGCTTATAGGAGTACTTAAAGAACACTTAGACAACATGCTAACACTCCTGATGAAACCTGGGAGCAGGTGAAAATCGTTAAGTGTTGAAGTACGCTGTGCAGGACGCTGTTCACAGTGCTACTGGTTCACCGATCTAACATCCAGGCATCCAAACCAAGAAGTGCAGGAGCCAGCCAATTGTGGACAAGGGAGGAGAGACGCAGAGAGAGCTGGAAACTCGAGCGAGGTGAACATTAAGCGTCTCAGACTGCGACTACTCTATCCCTGGTCATATACTTGCTTGATTTATTATGACACCATGTGAGTGTGCTACATTTTACTTTATCACCAGATAATACCAGTGTATTGATTGGTAAATTCCCCCAGCAGATTGTATCTAATGGCAGTCTTTGATTAATCCGTATGGATTGAAACTGGAACAATCGTCCGACAGATTTTATACCGCGTAACGGATTTTGAATGGAAAGCTCAGGAAATTCCGCTAAATGGATTTTGAAAGATTCACCCATCTCTACCAGCAAATAACCCTCCTTCCAAATACTGTAATCAACTAACATACAGTATTCCGACTGGATTATGGATACTTTAAAAAATATAGAACTAGCAGAATTCTACAAGCCAAGCTGTCTTTACACATTGGATATTGAGGAATCCACACTTGATAGGAATTTCACACATCGCTCTTATGTGGAGTAGTGTCATATCACAGCATAGAAAGATCACTCTGTACTGTTTAATACTCATTGGATCTCTAAAACATCCTTAACTAAGCAAAATGTATTTGTACATAATTCACCTATCACAACAAACCCAACCATAAAGACTCACGTCTATCCACCTGTTATTTTAAGCAACTCCACAGTCTGACTTCCACCACAATTGCTATTTCACTGTTGATCTGACGTATTCCTAAATCTCCAGTTTCCTTCTATCACTTAGTTCTCTTCATGTTGAAGTTCCTTTTAAACTGCCCATGCTTATATCCTTTAATCACTTGGCATTTTTAACCTGCACTAGCAGATAAGCATACCAAAAACTAACTTTCTCCCCTACCCATCTAACTCCTTTACTCTGTAATCCCAGATCAATCAGGAACAAGACAACTACAGTATTATAACGACCTTATTGAATAATCAGATCTATTGTGTATCACAGAGACCTTGCTATATGAAAACTCAGCCCCAATTTTACAAACTGATGTCCCAGTGAATTATTCTCTGATCCACTGCTCAAAACAGGACCTAAGTGGAGAGGATTTTTAATAACTTTGAACCTCAGTGGGGTTCACATGATCATATGAGTGCTGCTATAGGAGTGGGGATCAGAGTCTTTATCTACCATCCCACTTGAGATAGGAAGATTTTTTTTGCAGGAAATTACAGGTCTCATTGCTGGCCTGGTCATAGAGTATCCCAAATGGCTTAACTTGGAGGATTTTAATGTCTGACTTATTAAACTTTTGCAATTTATTCAAGACACCTTCTGTACAATGAGGGCTTTGTCTCACATAAGTTGTGTGCTCTGCAATCCATAGATGTGGACACAAACTTGGTCTTGTTTACCAAACCAGGTAAGAAGTCTATGGCCCAGTGTTCTGGTTACATCACCACTCAATTTGGTTCTTCCCCCATGGGTATGACCAGGTATTCTGTATGTCGCTACAGGGAGCTACTGAACTTGTAATCATGGTCAACAGATAGAGGCCTAGTATAGTATGTGTCCATGTTACTTCTACATGGAAATACATACAAGTTTTTATCTTACAGTAGTGTTCTTCTTTAAGAGAATCCTGACCTAGGGAAACAATCTCTTCCCCTCTCCTCTATGAACCTGCTGCGATTTGCATTTATAGCATCCATTATGCTGGCTTGATGTTATTGATGTTATTACTTTTCATTTACAGTACTGTACATGAACGCTGAGCTTGTGTTGTTTATTGTCCCTCCATATTTTATTTACATTTTCACTTGATTTCGATCATTCTTATTAGTTATACTACTGGTTATTGGTTTGCCAAGAGCAATTACTAGCACACTTTTTTTTTACTAACATGCCCCCATAGTACTGTATATCAAAGCAAGATGCAACGTATATTCATTCGCTTATTGTCTCTCGTTTTGTATGAAAGCGATGTCAAGAATTTCTTCATTTGTCGCATCACGGTACTATGTTATCATTTTCATTCACCTCTCTGCTATTTCTTTATCTCAGCCACTTGAAGAGCTCTGTATAATGTTTGTTTATTTAGTTACAGGTAACTAATTAGTATGGTTTTTCATACTTTTGTTTTTCATTTGACTGTTCAAATAGGAATGTTGGTTGCTGTGTTTATTTCTCTCTATACCAGCCTCTTTGATTTCATTTACTCACCTGCTTTTTAAGACAATTTTTTTTTCTTTCTTACTTTATTGTTCCCATTTGGCGTACACAGTAGTCACTTGTTTCTGTACTAATCAGTGACATCGTATTTTGTTTTCTCTTTTTTTTTTTGTACGGGGGTTTGTGCTCACTATTGTTTCATCTTGAAAAAGGTCCCATCAGTGACCATAATGTAGATTATTGTATTAAAATATTCGGTTATCTTGCTAATAATGATATATATATATATATATATATATATATATATATATATATATATATATATATATATACATACATACATACATCAGCAGTGTGTTATATATATATATATATATATATATATATAACACACTGCTGATGTATTCATTCACTGAAAACTGTAAAACACCGTATATATTTTTGTTTCCCATAATCAGTTCCAACATCTGCTGTGCCGGGAACCAAGTTTTCCATCTTCTTTGGACATGTGGTATGTTATGTGTGAGTTGTTACTTACAACCAGTAACATGTTGATCCTGGACCTGTTGCCACAATAGCTGCTGAGTGTTAACTATGGCAACCACACAAAACTGTTTCCAGAGAGCACTCAAAGGATCCTCAGTCAAGAAAATGAAGTTTGAAAGATGTTATTCTTTCTCCTTGCCCCTGCATGAATATTGCCAGGAGTGTGGTAGAAAGAACTCCTGTGTTTCCTTAATGTAAATGTAGCACCTTGGGTCTTGAAAAAGTGCAGAATTTCCCATAAGCTTCATAGGAGTATGGCTCAGTTCATGCTCCTTTCAAATTCTGTAGAAATCTGTGCTCATTCGGGGTAGAGCTAAACATATAATAATGTAAGGGGTTTATGTTTTGTCTTGTTGCCACAATGTTTTACAGTACTTAAATTTGCTTACTGTATGTCCATAGTGGTCTGTGATGCATTGCTAAAGAGCTAAATGCAGTTACCTCTAGCAAAGGTATAACATAAAAAGCAGAACATTAGCGAGGGCAAAAATCTCCAATGTATACAACACACATTAAGTATGATTCAAATTCTGCACCAGTTTTCTACCTATATTTAGCATCAAGAAAATCCACTAGGTGTGAGATCTAACAATCTGTTTCAAATGTACAAAACTTCTATTACACTTGCTGCTTTCACCAGCATTGAATGTATCAGTATGCTTTCATTACATGTAAGTTCTCGTTGTGTCTTGTGCTGTGAGGCTGTGCTATGTGGAAATGCAATTGTATAAGTTGCTGCTGTTATGGTGTGTCCTGTTTCCTGATTTG
Source organism: Ascaphus truei (assembly GCF_040206685.1). NCBI lineage: Eukaryota > Metazoa > Chordata > Amphibia > Anura > Ascaphidae > Ascaphus > Ascaphus truei. The sequence continues at coordinate 113,209,831 of NC_134483.1, read as the reverse complement.
GAATACATATTACCAGTGGTCGACAAATCACCAAAAAATCTACTCGCCGAACAAAAAAATCTACTCGCCACCTAGTACCACACGTGTGCTGCTTGGGCCAATAGGAGCTCGCCACGATGTTAAATCCACTCGCCCGGGGCGTGCAAATGTATAGGTTTGTCGAACACTGCATATTACAAATACTATTTACTAACTCCTAAATAGCTATAAGTAACTACTGCATTGCTCTCCATATATACAGTATGAGAAAAAAACGCTCTCTGTACAGTACATCACCAATGTTTTCTTCTGTTACATTTTCAAATTCCCAGACATGTTCAATAAAGCTAGTATGTTTTTGGAAGGCTCAGCTAGGCACGTTTACAGTAAAATACATCTGTATGTTTGCCTATTTGCTATAAATATGAGAATAGATTAAGGGGGGCTGCTATAAATTGGAAATCTATCATAATTGATATACTATGTATAAAAGAAAACACACTATAATGTTGGTGATTTTATCCAGCCTTTTCATGCTGCTTACATTTATTCTGGACCTGAATGTGAATAGTTTGTAGAATCACACTTAGGAGAAATCTAAAAGTGCAAACAGCCTTTTGAAGGTACAATATCGGCTGCTAAAATGTACATTTAATAAAGGGTTTGATAAAGTAGAAAGGTTTTGCTAAAATGATTATACAGTAGCGAACTTTATTGAATCTGTATGTTTTAAAAATATTGATTATCAGCTACGCCCTGAGGTGCAGTAATATGTCATATTGCAGTAGCACACAGGGAAACAGCATCGCCTATTAGTTATATGTCAGCATTACAAATTGCTCCGATCACTCCTAATGAGTCCATTGTACCTTTTTATTGTTGGGTGTGAGGTTTCAGATAACATTTGTATCTATTTTAGTACGTAGAGTAGATGTTAACAGCACATTTATTAAGAGATGATTTCAGAAATTGGCTTGGTTACAAATATGAAAGTTCTATTGAGATATTTTAATCCAATATTTTACAAGTCCAATTTTCTACATACGGAAAACTGTCACTTTTTCCAATATTCCATTATTAGATTGAAATGATTTTTGGAAGAACTATACAATTAGAAAGAGTAGTGGTTGCAGTAATTTATATTTGAAATCAATATTTTGTATAAAATGCTCAATCTGAACTTGGTTATTTCAATACTGAAGTCATTACCGAGCAGCTTGTGTTGTTTGAAATGTACAGTAATTGTAAGGAAATATTTTTCTCAGCTCTTTCAAATGCAGCAACAGTTCTTAAATTGATTAGTACAGAAAGTACAGAAAAGCTCCACAGTAGTAATACAATTGTATTGGTCTTTATAGTTTTATTACCGCTGGGGCTTAGTTAACAAAATATATTAAAGCAGAAAATATGTTTGATGTTGTTAATCTTTATTTTCCAATTCCATTGGTCCAACTTTGTTTTTAGTCAAACTTTTTATTCATAATATCACATTTAAATGGCAATGATATGCTTACTGTCTATTTCGCGAATAAAAAAAATTATGACATCAATTAATAGTAATGTTAACACAGTATAAGTTAATATAAAGTGTACACCACAAAAGACAAAAACATAAAACAATGCTACATTCAACATGACAAATTACTAAGTTACATATTATCTGTTATTCTTCTCATGAGTAAGAGTCATTAGTCAATTCTTTGGCCACAGCATTTTAAACCTGTGTAACGGTGTTTCCCCACCCAATCGCAGATAGGGGCCATTACAGGGTGTATGGTGCATATACCTGCTTGCAACAGGAGGGCTGAGTCATCCGCCAATGGTAGTGGGGACACAGGAACAGGCTTCTGGGGTTCATACCCCACAAATCTCCAGGAACTGAAGGTGATCTCCCACGGTAGAACTTATTACCTCTCCCCAGAAAGGTCACGCACCAGGCAGGAGGTATATTGCAAAACAGGAACGGGTTTATTACTACACTCTGCAGTAACAGTTACACTGCAGTCTTTTGCCGGATACAGTCTGTCAGGTCAGTTTGTCGAAACACCCCCCTCTCTCCGCCAGCGTTTCCACTCGTCGGCATACTGACTGACGCAGTGGCGCCCCGCATGACGTCACGCGCATGCTTAATAGAGGGGTGTGTCGATTATCAATTATCCTTGATTGTTTAAGGTTATGAGAGGTGTATATAAGCCATCTAGGTTGCTCCAGGCTTTATACTCCTTGATAAAGGACCTACCCGTCCGAAACACGTAGGAGGATTTTGTTCCCCTCCTGGGGTGATGTTTTTATTGCCTTTGTGCTGAATAAATAGGAATTTTTTTTGTTTCAATTTTTTTATTATTTTTCGAGAGAATGACATCATACAACATGTTTAAACATACATCTGTTACAACTTCATATTTTACAACAAGAAGAAATATTAAACATTACATTACAACATTAATAGCATTTTGTTGTCTTCATTTCTTACATATTAATTTTCATCTGTTGTATTCTACAGAACTTTTGTTATTTTGCTTTCAACTTTTACAACATATTGGGGAAGCAGCCGCTTCCGGACATATCTCTCTCAGAGAAATTCAAGAATAGTGGAGAGAAAAGCAAGAAAGAAGAGGTCAGGGAGGGGGGATGAGGAGGGATAAGAGAGAGAGAGGGAGGTCTTATTGACTCCAGACTTGTTATTCATTTATTAATTGTCTGGCCATACTGACCAAACCTTATGAAATTTATCCACCTTTTGACTCAATACGTCTCAATACTGTCTGCTTGGAGGGGGCGTTTATCTTTTTCCATGCTGCAGCAATCGAGCAGCGGGCTGCTGTGAGAACATGACTTATCATTTTATTCTCTTGGGGTTGTAGGCCCTCTATTGGTTTAGACAGCACCAGGGTCACATGGTCCAACTCTATCTCCACCCCCAGGAGCTCTCGTATCATTGTTTGTATCATGATCCAGAACCACTGAATTTTTGGGCAATTCCACCAGATGTGAGCCATGTCTCCTTTTTGCCCGCATCTTCTCCAACACAAATCTGAGGACCTGGGGAAGATCTGGCTCAACCTATTTGGGGTTAGGTACCAATGGAATAGAATTTTGTATGTGTTTTCTTTTGTAGTTGTGCAAATTGATGTTTTAGCGGCCGCTTCCCAGATATCCTCCCAGTCGTCTCTATCTAAGTCTAGATTTAAGTCTTCTGTTCATTTTAGCATGTAGCTATGCTTAGCTTGTGCTGCAGTTGACGCCAGGCCCAAATATACTTCAGAAATCAGACCTTTACAATAATAACCTCTTCTACATAATCTCTCAAATTTTGTCATAGCCGAGAACACTGAGTCTTCTGAGACTGTTTGCAGATAGTGTCGAATTTGTAACTATCCAAATACCGGTAAATTTGTAATTTGATGTTTTTTCTCCAAATCTGGGAGTGCAAGGATCTTATCTTTGGATACCAAATTATCAGCTATTACCATCCTTAGCTCTTTATATTTACTAAGTCCCTTTGGGAGGCAGCCTGGCATAAACTCGGGGTTGCTAAATATGGGGGTCATTAGAGTGGGGGACGATGCCATTTCTCCTTATTTCTAGACCATATCTTCCATGTACACCTCATTGCTCCCAGTTTTAATTTATCTGCTAGGCTCTCTCTTCCCCCCCCCCCCCCCCCCCGGTCCAAAGGATTGTCGGCAGAGAAAGGGGTCCTGCATAGGTAGACTCAATCCCGAGCCAACAACTTGTAGTTGGGTCGTTATTCCACATTATTACTTGTTTTAGTTGGGCCGCCAAATATTATTTAGGGATATCCGGGACTCCCAGACCTCTGCAATCTTTTGGAGCGAGCAAAATTGTTCTAGCAACCCTTGGTCTTTTGTTTTTCCAGATGAATTGAAAAATTCTATTCTGGATATTTTTAAGTTCTGCTAGTGGAATGTCTATTGGTAGCGTCTGGAAATAATATAAGAGTCTCGGCAGGATATTCATTTTAACTGCGGCTATTCTTCCTAGCCAAGAGATCTGATATTCGTTCCAGCTCTGAAGATCTTTTCTATTCTTTTCAAAGAGGGGAGGATAATTATATTGGTATAGGGACGTATAAGAGCTCGTTATCTGTATTCCCAGATATTTCATTTTTATCGAGCTCCATTTATAATTAAAGTTTGCCTGTAGCAACTTAATTTCTGATGCCGTTAATGTGAGATTCAGTGCCTCGACTTGTCCGTATTAATTTTGGAACCTGAGATTTTACTAAATTGGTCTAATTGGGATTGCAAATTCGGGAGTGACATCAATGGGTTGGACAGGGTTAGAATAATGTCGTCGGCAAACAGGGATATTTTGTAAATTGTCTCTCCAATTTCAATACCTTTGATGTTCTTTTCGGCTTTAATTGTCGTTGCCAGGGGTTCTATGGAGAGGGCAAATAGAAGCGGAGATAGGGGGCATCCTTAGAAGCGGAGATAGGGGGCATCCTTGTCGAGTACCATTAGTAATAAATAGGATTTTACTTTTCACCACCTGACTCATTGGCAGTGCGCTGTTTTCCTTTTTTTCTGTTGCTCTGGATTTCTACCTCTATGGCTGTCACGCCACAGTGGACTACCAGAGACTGCAGGAGGGTAAGGATATTCTGATTATTCATTTTGACCAATTATGGAGGAGTACCTTTACCTTGATCATCCCTATGAGGTTTATGTGAGGTGACTTAAGCATTATTACGCTCCCTCCATTATTGTTGATCCTGGCGCATGTTGGTGACTCACAGGTCATTTGAAAACATACCCACTCCGTTATAGTCTATTTGGAGTCCTTCAAGATTTATTGAGTGATAAGTTTCCCAGCGGTTGGAGCACCCATCTCCCCCTTACCTATACAATAGTTGTTTCCAACCTACTTCTAAAATCCCACACTGTCCCTGCAAGCTCAAAACCCAAACTGTGTGCGCTCCATGGTGTAATATTGTCTGAACAAGTAATTTAACATATTAAGAGTGGTAAGATATGTACTCACATAGATATATATGAAAAAGGCAATTGAGAGAATTGTAGTCACCACCCAGGAAACACACAGATGCGAAAGCCAAAAGGAGTGTTCCGGGGAAGATGTCTGTATGGGCATATCGCCGAATCAAAATAAGCATTAAAAAAGGCTATCTGCCAAATCCCGACAAAGTCTTCTACAAGAGGTGCAGCAACATGGTGGGGCAAAGTGGAAACGCTGTTGAAGAAGTTTAAAGCCCACTCAACGCAGCTTTGCTCGACTCCGTCCATTTGTCCTGTTTAGTGATGTCTCCACCCAATGCATTTCATCAATTCCAACAGCGACTTCCTCAGGGAAATTTCACTATTGCTCTATCCTTTTTAGAGCAATATATTATTTTATCACTTATTCACTTTTGCACTTTATAGTGGAATTCGTGAAGCCCTTCATGTGTTTGTTTTGTAGATAGATAGATTTGTATCAATAAGAGTGCTATAAAGTGTACATGCATACAGTATGTTGCTCTTTGCATTTTTATATTTTTGTTTAATTTTACTGTAATGAGATATGTTTTTAAGGGTATACATTGATAAGACGTCAAGCATTATATTTAAAACAGCTTTGTTGCTCCTGAAAGGATACATTTATATGGTTGCATACTTATTAATCCTTTATTATAGAGTTATGGATAATGAACTAGTGGAATGGACTCCCCGCAGCAATAATCATTTGGCACCAGAGCAGCTGAGATCCCGAGGCTTGCCCCAGTACCAAACACAAAAGTCCTGCTACATCTGTATATTTAAAGTAGAGATGAGTAAACCTGTCTGAATCAGATCCCTGAATTGTCCTGGGTTTTTTAGACCAAATTCGATCTGCACATCAAAAGCCGTCTGCCGATTGGGAACTAAAAAATCAGAATGGATTTTTAAGAATTCATCATTGGATCAAATCCAATTGGGTTTTTAGAAACCAAACTCGAATTCAACCTGGAATCTGAAGTTGGATTTGAATACTTGAAACATGGAGGAGAGATAGGGAAGAGCACGCGGAGAGAGGTTAGGGAAAGAAAGAGGGTGGGGGTAGGAGGAGTAGAAGTAGGAGGAGGGGGAAAAGAAGGAGGAGGAAATGGAGGAAGGGGGAGTGTAGAGGCAGGGTCATTGTATCATTGTATAAGGAAAAGCTTAGTCACTGACAACAGAATACAAACTAAACATCTGCCACAGTTATTTTTCTAATATCTAATGAGAGAGAGAGAGACATACAGCATCTAAGCCTCCATTGAGAGGGCCTAGGTAGCCACAGTGATAACCAATGGGTTTATGGTTCAAACCTTTATTTAGAGTATTTTTAATGTAGTGGTGTATTTTTTTTTATACATATGTATTTTCTTTATAAGAAAAGCAATATTTGCCACTATTATATACATAGGAAAGATAGGAATAATGCCAGCCTTGGGTAGGTGATTAAATATTTGCAGAATTTCTGGCGTTAATCATGTGATGAATAGATGCTAATAAACAAAAATGCTGTATTAGGACTCTATTTTATCAGATCCGATATTTTTAGCGGATCCAATAAAAAGTGTGTTATTGTTAGTGGTGCAAAATTGATGTATTACACTATAAAAATAACACACTTTTTTGGGGGCGATAATACTGCATGTTTAGGTTACCACCGTTGGATGTATCTGGGCCTTAATATCTTTCAAGCTACAATTCTACAATCAAACTCTTGATTGTACAAGTACAGTATATCTTGCAAGATAGCGAAAGCTGTGAAATGTAGCTTTCATAGTTATTATCCCTCTTGGGGATAGAAACATTCAAAACAGAAGGTTAAAGTGGCTGATGAAAACATTAACATTTTTAACACATACAGTTTTTTTTTAATTATGTCTAGGGGGAAATTACATTGTTTGGCATTGCTTTAATCCTTCTTTTCATCCTTGTTTTGCAGATTAGAAAGGATGATCAACCTCCTTGTCCATGTGAAAACCACATCGAATGAGACAGAACATCACTATTGGATAATAAAGGTTAAGTATTATTTTTTTTATACAATGTTTTATCATGAAGTAATACATAGTGTTACCTCTAATTTTCAAGTATGTCCTGGGCACAGAGTTATGATGACAATACATGTTTATATTAAGTGAACAGGGTTATGCATTATATATAAGACATTGCATGCACAGTTAAAGATAATATATGTTATAGCCGTATGTAACAGTTACAGGCCAGATTAAAATGTAGGAGCTTTACTTTTGAAAGAACTTATTGGTGATGGCTTTGAGAGTCTCGGGTAGATTGTTCTAGGCCAGAGGTGCATGTAAGAGAGAATGGGGAGCAGCAAGATTCTTTGTTGAACCGTGGGACCATGAACATATATGTAGTCCGTATGCATTGTGTTCAAATGGCATATAACTGTAACACACATGCGCACAAATTCAATGGAATGCACTTGCGTTCCATAATGTATACATTGAACGCGCATGCGCAGCATTGTTTCTTCCAAGCAGCACAGTGTTTAATTAATGCATCTATTTCTTCTTGTTTGTCTAGCAGGTGAAACAATACAAGAGACAGCCAGAGCATTTTGGAAGAATATTATATTATTTTTCCAAATCATTGTTATATCTCTAATTTATTTTAATAAATATTTCATATATTTAATCATTTATAAAGACTGACTGTGCTTGTTATACTACATGACGTTTTCATTAGAAAGAGTGTATGGGAATAAGGGGTGGGCTACTTTACTGCACATAACACAGAACAATACAAAACAGGCATTATTGTAATTGAAATTAGAGTAAAGACACACTAGCACTGCGTATCATTACTGCAAAGTACGACGGCAGCTGCAAAACACCATTTTGCAGCCATGGCCATGAGGTGCAGATAAATTCCAGGCATTCCCACTTGGTTTTGCGCGGTCATGGAGATTGTAAGTCTTGTTACATCGATATTCCTGATTACAGTTTAAAAGACAGTTATAGAATAAACACAGACCAATTACTCGGACAACAATATATTTTGAGGTGACATGAGTGTATCTTTTATATAATTAACATTCAAACAATATGCATATATTGAATTATTCCAAAAATATGTGGGTAGTTGAAAAACAAGAATGACCAAAAATTAGGAATGGGAAAATAGTTATTGTTTTGTGTATTCAATGAGTATTTCCACAGATTCCCAGTAGAACTTATCCTGTAAAACTGTGTTGACTTCCCTCACAATATCGGACGCTAGGAGTAGTGTAGTATTGTAGATGGAACATTTGTATCTCAATTTCAGACTCCCACCTCTTAGCTACTGAAACAAATGTTCAGGTTTTAACTTCCCAATGAATATTTTATGCACAGCCCCATCTATAATCTATTCATTAAGCATTTTGTAAGATATAGCACTGTTTGCAATTGTTATTTGAGCTGATTTTTAGACCTAAAATCTTATTTGCCTAAGGAATTAAAATGTAATTCTCTGCTGGGGTTTCATTCTGATAACCAATATAAAAGCATTGAATGAATATGTATACTTAAACATATTTCAGTGTCAGGGAGTTATTTGTGCAATAATTAAACCAGCAATATTTTTAGTCTGGTACAGCATTTTCTATTGCCGACAACCTTCATTTATAAATGATATACAAAAATGTGATTAAGTCCCCTCAGTTCAGAACAGAGATTTCAATTATTCACAAAATATTACAAACACTGCCTGTTCCAGAATAAGCTTTTTATTTGTTGCCATGTCATTAAAAAAATATTGAAAGTATATGAAACACCTTAGCATGTTTTCTGAAATGAGAATAATGATCACATTTGTATGACTACTATGGAATAATTAATGTAGAAACAAAATATGTCCACAGGAGTGTGTGTGTACTTTTCCATTACAGTGTACTGAGCAGATTCAGTAAAAGGACCTGAGCAATGTATTTTCACATTTGTAATGAACAAAATCGAGTATTTTTATCATTTCATTAGTATGGGTGAAAAAGTGTGAATAAAGGAGATTTAACTCATTTAAAGTGGTATATAAAAGCCTTTTGTAGAAGTTATTAGGGTTAGTGAAACCAACCTCTTATTTTTATCACATTAACAGGCTTAACGGTATGTTGCTAAGCTTTAGCACATATGTGCATTTAACATTTTAGCGCAGATATGTGTAAACATACAATAACATACATACTGTATGTGTTAAATCAAAGTTTTACACATAAGCAATGAGAACTATGTTGTGCATGCCCCTTACACATAAAGCTGCACATATGCGTTAACAGTTAATTCCACCCATGTGCTATAAATATAGCCGCTTACACACACGTTAGCCATCTTTAATGAGTATGTTGGTTACATTCTAAACAATCACCATACAACAATAATTTAAAAGAAAGTATAAATACAAATTAAATAAAGTCTGTTAGTCAGAGCACAGACCTACGTTGACTAAGCAACATGTCTCAGGAAGCCTCCAGTGGTGCCTCTGACATAATAAGTTTATAGTTCTTGCTACTGCGACGGTACCAGTGACGTCACTCATCGCCGTCACTGTAGCAAACGTTGCACTCTGGTGTGCGATGTAGCTGGCTGCAAGGGGCAGTGACGTCAGGTAGGGGGAAGGCAGAGGGGCGGTGTGATTGGCTTGCTACAAGTTACATGGGGCTTCTGTAGCTGCAAATATCAAAATCTTTCAGCTACAGAGATTTTGGTAGCTTTGTCGCTGCTCGTCGCTCCGACTATATGTGGTCGCTACAGACTACATTGGGTTGCTTTGCAGCTGCAAGCCGTCGCTGTAGCTGTAGCCAGAACTATAAACTCAGGAAGGGTGCTTAGAATTTCAGCAGAGTAGTTAGATATCATTATAAATGGCATGGCGAGCAAACTCCAGAACTCTCCCCCCACCCAATAAAGACACCGGACACTTACTCTTTGTAAGAACAAGGCCACCGCTTTATTAATTTATTGACACCAACATTAATTTCCTTATCCATCCTCTGCCAAGCTGCTACTGCTACCATAACCTGATAGCAGAATTACCAGCACAGCCTCAACAGAGGGCATACTCTTACCAACCAGTCACTTTACTTCCTGGGCTCCCCTGCTTGGCAGGCCAACCCTACTGACAGCTGTGACATAGAAAATAACCCATTACAATACCCTGTAGAACATGAACTTTATGATAACGTTAAAACTATAGCAAAAGCCAACAAACAGGAGGATGTGATGGAGGGACCACAAGGTAAGAGACACCCTCCTCACCAAATCTTATCCCTATGTTCACCCCCTTAGGCTAGCAGACAACCCCCCAAAAATGTAATCCTTTCTGGCCCTTCCTATTAGCTGCTTAAAAAAAGAAATGGGGGTAGGAGGCGGAAAGAGAGGCCAATCCGCTCACAATAAGGCCCCTGCCCTAGTGCATGGTCCAACTTATTTGGGGAGCTGTGCTACCGCACCAGTACAAAAAGGCTATTTAGAGGAATATCCTTGTATCAATGCCTTTGGTCATGGTCACAACAGATATACTGAAAAAACGGTGGTCTGACAGCAAAAAAAGGTTTAAAAATACACTGGCAGATGACACAAAGGGCTGGAGGTAGACCACCAGCTGAGTTAAACCTTGCTTCATATAAGCATTTATATGATCGAGGTTACTCAAGGATCACAGGTCAGAGGTCTACCAAACCTCACAGATTCTTCTGACCTGCATGATGAGGAAGCTGATTAGTATTTTTTTTTTTTTTCAACCAAAGAAGTTTTTATTGAGTGCATGGTACAATCATGACAATATCTACCAACCCAATGTCGTATATAAGGGTACTCACGTCAACTCATTTAGTATTGGTACTCATAACGGACATACTGGGGAGACTAACAGACAAACCAGACTTTCGACAAGGATACAACAGGGGAGAGGTAGGGAGGGGGGGGGAGGAGAATGTGGGGAGGGGGAGGGGGAGGTAGCTGCCGCAGATAATTCCGAGACCTCTGGGTTCTCATGGGGGAACTCAGCTCTACCAGGTCCCGGGATAGTTTCTAGCCTACTGTTCTCGAACGTCTTCGGGCGGGTACTACAGACACTGACTAGTCACCCTGCGACCCATTCTGATTGTCCCTCCCTCTCGTCTCTATTATGTATCCCCTAATCATCCACACCCATCCAAGTAGAACGCGTCTAGAGCTATTAAAGCATTATATTGGAGGCATTGATCCCTGGGATATCGTTCAGGGCTAACCAGGGCGCCCAGACTTTTAGGAAATTTGAGCCGGTGTCGTTAACCGCTCCATCCGACAAACATGCCAAATTCTATTTCTGATTTGTGGGATATTGGGTATCTCGGGCTGCTTCCACAATGCTGCGATTTCGCACCTCAGGGCAGTTGCAAAATGTGCAATTAATTTATGCTCCGACCTGTTTAGCCCTGGGGTGCGTCTGGCCAGCAGAAACAACCAGGGGTCCAAAGGGATCGTGCAATCGAGAATTCTCTGGAGCCAATTCCTGATGTCTTCCCAGATTGGAAGTATCTTGGTGCAACCACACAGCATGTGCAGCAAGTCTGCCTGTTCCCCACATTGTTTGGGGCACAATGGGGGGTAACCCGTGACAAACTTTGATAATCGTAGCGGGGTCAAGTACCACCTCATCAGGACCTTATACGCGTTCTCCTTTAATGTCGTGCAGATTGAACTCTTAGCTACTGCCAAGATAATATAGTCCCAGTCCTCGTCATCTAGTGTTTCCCCTAGATCTCTCTCCCATCTGGTCCTGTAACTAAGTGTCACGTCGGCGTCAGGAGTCGGGCAGACTACCGCTTTATACATCACAGAGATGAGTCCCTTGGTTCCTGTTCCTCTAGAACAGAGCTGTTCAAAATTAGTCCATTGAGCGCGGATGGGGAATTTATCATAGAAAGCCCTTAGCTGGAGGTATCTAAAAAATTCTGAATTTGGTACTGTTTGTTCTGATTTAATTTGCTCAAAATGTTTGATTGATAAACTACCCTCCAGGTGTAGAAGGCGTGTGTAGCCTTTCTGTGTCCAGATAGTGAAATCTTGCTTCTGCAGGCCCGGAGCGAAATCAGGGTTCCCCAGAATTGGGGTCATCAAGGAGTGTTGGCTCGTTAGGACGAACTTATATTTGCTCTTGTCCCATACTGTTAATGAGCTGTCAATCGCGGAGAGCGGGTGACTGAAGGTTTTGCGCACCTTGTTTGGAAGCCAGATCAGGTCCTGCAGTGCCACCGGGGCACAGCACGCCGCCTCCAGTTCCACCCACCGCCTCAGACTAGGGTGGGTGTGCCACTGGATAATTTGGGTTAATTGGGCCGCTCTGAAATACGATAACAGGCAAGGTACCGCCAACCATCCTCTTGTTGTGGGCCTAACCATTGTGCTAGTTTTGATGCGGGGGGTTTTATTACCCCAGACGAACTTCACCATTGCGGACTGTAACCGAAGGATATCTTCCCTGATTATAGGGACCGGTAGGGTCTGAAATAGGTACAGAATTCTAGGAAGGAGATTCATTTTTAGAGACTGGATCCTGCCAATCCAGGATATATTGTACCCTGCCCATTTATGGAGATCTTCCTTCAGTGTCCGTATCAGTCTGGGGTAATTTGCATTATATAGGGTGCCAGATTGCTTTGTGATATTTATCCCTAGATAGTTAATAGAGGAGGTTTGCCATTTGAAATCAAAGTTCACCGTGATCAGTTTCTCGGTGGCCTTAGGTAGGTTGATATTCAGGGCTTCTGATTTTGCCTGGTTAATTTTAAACCCTGATATCACGTTAAATTCCCCCAGTAATTGAAAGACATTCGGCAGAGAGGTGAGGGGCTGTGATAATGTGAGTATCACGTCATCAGCGTACAGGGCCACTTTATGTGGCTGTTCACTAATTTGGATTCCTGCTATGTTCGGGCTGAGGCGGATGTGCGCCGCCAGGGGTTCAATGCATAGCGCAAAGAGGAGGGGTGATAGAGGACAGCCTTGTCTGGTGCCGCTCTTAATCAGGAATTCACCCGAGGGGAAGCCCTGGTGCCTGACCTTCGCTGTCGGTCCCTGATACAGAGCGAGAATTGCCTCCACCATTCTCCCACCCAAGCCGAATGCTCCCAGCGTCTCTCTCAGGTAGGGCCAGTCAATTCTGTCGAACGCTTTTTCTGTGTCTAGACTGAGCACCATAGACGGGATGTGTTTTTTTTGTGCCAAATCAATCAGATCTATATTCCGTCTGGTGTTATCTGCCGCTTGTCGACCACATATGAACCCTACTTGATCGGGATGGACCAACCTGGGCAACATCTGGTTAAGGCGGTTAGCTAGTAGTTTGGAAAAGATTTTTGTGTCTGAGTTTATCAATGAGATGGGTCTATAGCTTTTACAGTCCGCTGGGTCCTTTCCCTGTTTGTGGATCACAGAGATAGACGCCTGGAGCATCGAGCCCGGGAAGGGGGCACCATCCAGAAAGGAATTACACAGTTTTAGGAGGTGAGGAGCTAATAAATTGCGGAATTTCTTATAATAGAGATTGGAAAAGCCATCAGGGCCCGGGGCCTTGGCTGCTTTCAATGACTTCATTACCTCTAGGATTTCCTCTATACTAAAGTCTTTAGTCGGGCTTTTGTGGTTGGCGTATGTGCCACCTTTGCCCCATCATATAGGGTTTCATAAAATGTTTTAAATTCATTTACGATTTTTGTAGGGTCAGAGGTTAGATCCCCCTGCTCTGTTCGAATTGTCTGAATTTGGGAGACTTGGTTTCTGTCTCGTAATTTGTTGGCAAGTAGGGTATCTGGCCTGTTTGCTTTTTCAAAAAATTTCCGCTTGGACCATGTCAGCTCCTTCTCAGCACGGGAGGCTAGCAAGATATTAAGTTTAGTTTTGGTGTCTTGCAACTCCTTAAGGGTCATTGCATTTTTGTTATCTTTATGTAGGGCTGAAAGGACTGCCAATTCTGCTTGTAGCTGATTCATTTGTTTGTCCTTCTCCCTCTTCCGCCTGCTTGCGATCCCTATGAGCTCTCCTCTCAGAGTTGCCTTATGGGCTTCCCATAGGGTAGCTTGTGAAGTCACGCTTCCCATATTCTCCTGAAAGTATTCCCTGATTCTATCCCCCACTTTTTGTGAAATTTCAGGGATTTTTAGTAAAACTTCATTGAGTTTCCAGTTCGCTCCTGGTCTGTCAAGAATAAAATCCGAGCACCGCAGCTCTATCGGCGCGTGATCAGACCACGAAATATCTTGGATGACCGAGTGGGAGATCTGAGAAACCATTCTGCTAGATACAAAGAGGTAGTCTATCCTACTGTATCTATCGTGTGGGTGGGAGTAAAATGTAAATCCTTTGTCATGTCGATGCTGTTCACGCCATATATCTAAGAGATTATTGGTTCTCAGCCCCCTGTTCCAGGTTTGTCTGACCTTCGAATTAGTTTTATCGCTCGGGGTGCATCTATCCATTACCGGATCCAGTGTCTGGTTAAAGTCGCCCCCGAGTACTACGCAGCCCTGCGCTATCCTCTGGAGGACGGAGAAGAACCTTTCTAGGAAAGCCTCTGCACCTTCGCTCGGGGCGTAAACGTTTGCCAATGTGATCGGCTGACCTTGTATTTCACCGATGATAATCAGAAATCGGCCGTTGTTGTCTTTTTTGATGGTCTTAACCGCAAAAGGCAAACAATTATGAAGTAGTATGGCTACCCCTCTTTTTTTTTTTTTTTTTTTTTGTTTCCCTTCGTCCTAACAGAACACATCCTCCGGCAGTTCAACTGTGCTACTGCAACTTCTTCCCCTAACTTTCTAGCGTCTTTTCCCCTTTTTGTTTCCCCTCCCCTTCCTTTGAAAAAATGACGGCTTGATCTGTCCAGCTCACCTCTTCCCTTTCCTCCCCCCCTCTCCCTATTCATAGGAGTCTGCTATTGGGTTTTATAAATATGTCTTTATGTCCCTCCCGACCTCTCAAGTCTAGTAGTATTTATTTGTTTTAGGGGCCCGGTCACGAGGGGAATGATTGTTCGCAAAGAAGTGTTTGTGTGAAAACAATGTTTATTGGTTCAGCAGCTGTCTTGGTGCTCCCTGTTCTCTGCATGAGCGGCGGCGCATGGTCTCTCCTCGCGATGTGTTGCAGGGTGCTGTCATCTCTTCTTTCCCTCTTGACTGATGTCGGTCAGGGGATCTCCTCTTCTCGGCGATCCTGGCGCTCCTCCTTCCCCATTGCCAGGTTTTTTGTTTCTGCCTCTCTTCTCGCGAGACCGGACGGGGTTTGGCGCTCAGTGATGTCGTCATTATTGAATTCTCCCCTGCCTCCTCCAAGATGGCGTCCCTCTCACTTCCGGTGACGTTGTTCCGGGGGACGCCATTTTCTTACCTGGAGCCCGTGGAAGAGGTCGCCACTCCCCCAGCTCTCCCGCCGGAGTATGCTGCACTTCCGTGATGCCGCCTCGTGTTCCAGATCGTGTACCTTCGCCATGATGGGCAGCATGCGTTCCACCTTGAACCGCCATGATGCATGCAGGTAGGGGTTTCCAATTTTTGTTTAGCTTTTCTTGTAGGAGTTACCGTGAGGGTTGCGGGGCCACACTACGGGGTAGCACGGAGTCTGGAGGCAGCGAATTGATCAGCAGGATCTCTATTCCTCGTTCAAGGGGTTAACAATAGGGGAAGACAACTTAGGGGTTAACTTCAACTTTATTAACTGGCCTCCAACCATGAGGTATCTCCAGGGGAGATAAAAGAATTTGGGCAGGCCATCAGGTGATATCGTCCCGACTTTCTCTTGCTGCCCCTACCACCTGCCAGTCCGCGTCCCTGGGCTTCTCCCCGCGAGGGCTCGCGGGGGAGTTCTCTCTGACCCCCAGCTTCTGCAGAAACTCGTCCCCTTCTTCTATCTCCTTCATGGAGATGGCCCTTCCGTTTCGGATGACCAAAAGGCCAAACGGAAAGGTCCATCTATATCTGATGGCTCGGTCCCTCAATGTTTTGGTGATGGGCTGGAGTTTCCTTCTCCTGGCTAAGGTGAGCGGGGAGAGATCTTGAAAGAGCTGCAAAGTGACATCTTCAAATCTGCAGGCTCCTGCCACTTTGGCCTTCTGGAGAATGACATCCCTGGTGCGAAAGTGGTGCAGCCGGGCAATTACGTCTCTCGGCTGCTCTGTCGCCGCTGGCTTGCTTCGTAGGGCTCGGTGACAGCGATCCATAATTCGTTCGTTAGCCGGACAGTCAGGGAGCAGCTCCGCCAGCCATCGGGAGATGAAGTCCTCCACATCAGTGATGGCCTCAGGGATACCGCGCACTCTGATGTTATTACGGCGGTCCCTGTTCTCTGCGTCCTCCTGTCTGTCCGCCAATTCATTAATTTGTGCTTAGAGATATGTGGAGCGTTTGTCCGCTTTTTTGATAAGTTTTGAGTTGGTTACCACTTTCTCCTCCAGTACTCCGGTGCGCTCGCCAAGTCCTTGCACCTCTTTTTTTAGATCTTGCATTTCGAGGTGAATAAGGGCTTTCATGTCCCTGTATAGCCGCTCAAAATTGCAGCGGCGTACTGGCAATTGCTCCGGGCCCTCAGCTGTGTCTTCATCCCGCTCTGATTCGGAGCCTGCGTTTGAATCTGGCGCCATTGTTGCTGCCGCGCTCCGTGAGTTCGTTCGGCCCAGATATTTGCGGAGATTTCCCTCTTTTTTTTTTCTTTGCCTGCATCGGTGCCATCCCTACAGTTTTAGTGCCTGTGTTAGGGTGGTTAGAAGTGCCAAAGGTCTGTTCTGCATGATTTATTTGTGTTTTATCGGGTGTGAGGGATGGAGCTCAAGGCTTATGCTGCCATCCGTCTTACTCTCGCGCATGCGCCTCCTGATTAGTATTTTTATATTAAATATCACTGCCAATTGTAACTCTGTAATATTCTAATGATCAAGTGCGGCTTTTTATTACAAAGTTGTGAGTATAATCTTGAGAATGTATATATTGTATAGTAGAAAGCATCTAAGACCATTTTTTGGAGGAATGATCCAGCTAGCCATAGATTTCATTAGAATGAATGACAATATATGATAAATAAGGCTAAAAGTAAGGTGCTGTCATTAGTTATATGAGGTTTTAGATGCTAAATAACCTGTCTAAAATATATATTTAAAAAATATGACTGTCAATAGTTTAGGCGTTGTTCAGAGGAACACATATCATATTCGACTTTTGATCATGTGATAAAACAATAACTGCACATTGGTTGCTGAAGGTATATTATTCACAAGAAATGTTATATTGATACAAAAACAACAGGGATAAGCGCTAACCACCCTAATAAAAAGTGATATATTGATCTATATATTCTGTATGTAGCCATTCCATCTGTGGCTACTAGTTTGCTTCTCTCCTGGCAGTAAGTCCTGGTATAAGTAGGCCTTGTCAGTAGTTGCTATGGGGGCTTCCCCCTTCATTTTGGTACTGCACTTGAGTGACAGCAGGGGGTGGTACATCCTGTTGTAGCTGGGACAGCAGGGTGCCCGCCTCCTTGCTGTACTTAAGGGCAGGACCAGCCCTAAAGTGAGTTAGTTGTTCCTTCCCTCTGAGGAAGGCAGGTCACACGACGGGGAGCCTGAGATTGGGGCCTTTCCATGTGCTCTTCCCTACGGGGGAGAGTGAGTGTGGACCATAGCTCTGCCTCCGCTAGGGAGGTGGGGAAGCGCTAGGACGGCTGTGGTTGCTCTTGGCCTGTAGTGACGGTCCAGGGACCATCTTCAGTGATAGCTGATCTGAGAGACTATATCCGGCAGAAGACTGCTAAGTACCTGTTGTGTTACTGCAGACCGTAGTAATAAACCGTTCCTGTTTTGCAATATACCTCCGGCCGGGTGTGTGATCTAACTGGGGATAGAGGTAATCAGTTCTACCGTGGGAGATCATCTCCATTTCCCTGGAGCCTACGGCAGATGGAGGCGCTGCACTGCTAAGTATTATATGGGGTATCAACCCCAGAAGCCTGTTCCTGTGTCCCCAAGTCATCGCGGACGACACGGCCCTCTTGCTGCCAGCAGGTACTGTATATGCACCATACACCCTGAAATGGCTCCTATCTGCGATTGGGTGGGGGAAACACTGTTACATGTACATTATTAAAGTATCCTAAACTAAACAAATGCGATAGGTGCTGCTGGATGAAGTCTGTTCCAAGTCCACGAAATAGCTGATATAGAGAGAACAGCCCAAACCTCAAAAAACATGATTTAAAAAAGAAGAAAAAAAGAGGATGTACAGTACGTTCAAAAATAGATCGATAGGTACTAATTTTAAAACTTTTATAAATCTATTTTTATATTGCGCTATGAGGCTGCTATGTTTATTTACATGTGAAATATCTGTAGCCCCGGTGTCCTCTGGCTCCCAGAGACCCCCTCCCTAGTCAGCCGAGCGGTCGCGGGTCCCGCCGGAGCCAGCGACGGGCCCGCCGGCTGCTTGCAAAGGTGGGGGCTAGTGCAGGGAGCTCTCGGCGTCCCTGGAGCCTTGGCGGCGTACCCGGCTAGTGGGGGCCGCCATGACGGGTTGCGCGAGCATGCGCGTGATCGCGCATGCGCAGGACTAGCCAGAAAGTTGCGGCGGCCATTAGGGACTCGCGCATGCGCAGGGCAAGTGCGCACGCGGCCCCAATGCCAAGACAGCCTCCCCAGGACTACAACTCCTATGGGGCATAGCGAGACAGGCACCAGGTGCCTCATAGTGGCCAATGAGGGCCAAGGATTCTCAGCCCAAGCAGATAGATACATTTTGCGGTCTTTGGAGCAAGTTAGTTGGAGCTGGGAGCAAGTAGGGGAAGGAAGGGTGTAGGGAGCAAGTGGCTCCTGCACCAGGTAAGGTTCCCCCGGTTCCAGACAGGTTCCAACTCCCCACTAGGTTAGTGGGTAATTAATAAGGGACGGCCCCAGGTTAGGGACCCTGCCCTTAGTTGCGTGTGGTGTGCAGTCTTGTCAGTGTCACGGCTGTCCCTGCTGTGAGGGCTGACAAGAAGGCATTGTGTGTCTGTGCAGCACGTTCGCTGCCGGTACCAAGTAGGTTGCAGTGCGTTGCTGCAGGTGCTGGGAGTATTAGTTAGCAGTCAGGACTGGGAAGAGCTAGGGGAACGGATTAGGCCAGTAACCCCCTAGATAGGTCTTCACTCCCCAGCTTGTGGTGCTACAGGGACAGGCCCTAGTTTAGGAACCCTGTCACGGTAGTACTAGTGTTAGATAGGGACACAGCAGACGCTGCGCTCCACGAGAAGAGACTTGGGCTCAAGTCTGTGCCCAAAAGACAGAGACTATCTCCAGGGTGGGATCGCCCCTGGCGGGCCCGTGCGAGGCAACATGGGATCAGGTGGGATCACCAGGCGGCAGATCCTTTTCGAAGTTGCTTGCAGGCCCGAGTGCAGGAGCGCTCGGCAGGTATCTTCCTATGTGCACCAACGTATCCTAACATATCACAACTACACATAGTGGCAGCGCTGACCACGGGACAAGGGGGTTGGGCTGTGGACACAGTGTGGGGATACACGGTGACTGTGGAGTTACTCCCTAGGGGGAATGTTATGTGTGTGTTATTGCCTGCATATACACTGGCGACACGTTTAATTCGAGTAGGGCTAGTATCGCAAGCCGGGACATGTCCCGGCTTGCTAGCCCCACTCCCTCGGCGTGCCACGCGTCACCGACGCGCGGTCACGCGTCACCGACGCGCGGTCACGCGTCATCGGGAGCCTGCGCCCCCTGCACGCGCGTCCAGGGCTCCCCGAGGGAGCCCTGGTGTCCCGCGATGTGAGGGACGGCGGCAGGGGGTTCCGGGGGACCCGGCGGACCCGGCAGCGGGGAGGAGAAAGCCCCGATCGGAGGGCGCTCCTCCGCGGCTTCGGCGCGCGCCCGGCACCCTGCGGCGCGCTCCAGGTTACTGCTGCGGCCGAGACCGGGCAAATGCTCGAATAAACTCGGCCGCAGCAGTATATTCTGCGTTACAGTAAACTGGTTATATACATCCCTGAGTATGTGGTTATTGTATATGCGGGTCCTGTGTAGGTAATCTTCTACATCCCTAGAACCCTACACAGGTGGAGGCGCTGAAACCGAGAACGTCTCAGAGGATTCACCCCAGGCTCTCACTGGCGGAGGCTCAGACCTCCTGTGAGCCTGACAGGTATACTGCACCACACCTGGTAACATATAGGTTCCCCTTCCATATGCCATATATGCGATTGGGTGGGGGGGGAATACCCGTTACATGTCTATGGAGAGATATACAGTATATGAGAGATGGACCACGAAAGATACCTTTTAGCACCTATGATCAAGGCACTCTATGTGATGTTATATCTTACCACATCTACCTATGAATCTATATTTGAACGTACTTCAACATACAGTACATGCTCTTTTTTTTGTTCTCTTTTTAGCCTGTTTTTTGAGGTTGCATTGGTCTCTCTATATCAAGGTATTTTAAATGATTGCCTCAAAAAAATAGATTTGTGTGGTAAGCAATGATAAAACGGCGAAACACTGTAAACTTGAGAAATGTCAATTAATGCTACAGTACATGAACATGTTCTTTCACATACAGTAACATGAAGCTTTGTTCATGCTCTGGGTGTAAGTAAAACCAAGTTTAACACCAGTATGACTCGACTAATGTGACGTTAAACCCCAGTATTAATTACAATGGACGTTGTTGGTAATGCGTTGTTAGTGGGAACGCCTCTTTTGTATTTTATTAACACTAATAGTCATTAGAATTAACGCAATGGCCTTTCCGGCCAAAAACAGCAATTAACACTGTGTTTGTAAACCTTGAAGCTACCCATTAGCATTTAACATTGCGTCAACAAGTTCACGCCACATTAAGTCAATAACGGGCATCTGCAGATCTGGACCACAATATACACTTCTTTCAATAAACTGCTGGGCAACTCCGCAAATATACTTATTTCTTTGGTGTTCAACGTTTCTGTGCAGACGCACCTCTGTCACGATACAAAGGGCAAAGCAGCTACACACTAGTATTTATAATCAATAGTGACATCAAACACATGTGAAATTACGTAATTGGTCAATAACCCCTCCCCTAATATGACCAGTGTTCATGACATCTAAAGTGGCATATATACCAAAATAATACAATATACACTGCCATACAGTACTCAATACATTTCATTGTATTTCCTCGTTATAATGAATCTGTTTTTGGATGCATGCATTTTAGAATGAATTCCTACTGAATTTAGACTTTTAGACTACACAATACATATGTAAATGCTTAATATTTTCCACATGCAGATTTTCCTCCAAATCACAGGGTCACTGCAGAAACTCCCATTGAAGTAGTATTATTTTTGTTGTCCTTTTTTGGACTGCTAGTCTGCCTGAGAACGTTTAAAGGTGGTGAACCTTTGTGTGAACACAGCACATTTAGGTATATATTTACTAAGTGGAGCTACTTCCAGCACCAGATGGGACCTTAGGTACTACTGTATTCAAATTAATTGACTACAAAGCTACTGGGTGTCTCATGGAAGCACAGTAAATATGAGCCTTGATCTTGAGATGGTAGCGTGTAACTAAAAAGGAATTAAAGGGGACAAATGGTGTTTTATGGAGTAACACCCATTACTAAAGGTGATAGAAAAAGGCTTACAGTACATTTATACGCTTTAAAAAAAAAACAACCAAAAAAACCCGATCCTATTGTAACAGATTCTTAGGTAAAATATTTCACCTTCGAGACACATATTTGCTACAGTTATCTAAAAGTTTACTTAATGGATACTTTATTCTGTCATAATTACAAATACCCTTTCAGGACTAAATCAGCAGGGATCTCATCTAAAAAGTACACACATCATTGCCAAGAAGTACTGTAAAAAGAAAAGAAAAAAACAAAATAGTGAAGCAAGATCATATAACTCTTGAAAGATTAGCTGGTGAGGTATGCACCTACATGTAAGTGTCTGTACCCAGGCACTAAAAGGTTTCTTTTTGTCCTCCGCTCCCACACAGATACAGATGAGTTCCAAAGCCTTTTTTCTTTAAAACGTCAAACTTTATGTAAAAATCAGGTTTACACTCACAGATAGTGTTAAGCTTTGAAAAGGGACCGGCTCCGAACAGGTATCTTCTCCGTCGACCACAGCTCCCGTCGCCGTTCCAGCCGGCGTCACTTCCGGTGATTGGTGCTCTCCAAACACTGGTCCCCCGCAACCCTACGCATTTCGGCAACCCTACGCATACTCATTGGAGTATTGCAGTATGTTGGGTGACTTCAAAGACTGTAGGTGAGAGAATAAGTGCGGTAGATACCTTTAGCAGTGCTTGCCCGCAATGATTGGTAAGAGCAACTGTGGGTGTGGAGCAGTAGCTATAACTCTAGGCTATTTAAATACTTATTTAGAGGTGAGTTTTAAGGTTTAACTTCTGCTGGTGGCTGTGCAACACACAGTACAGTTGCAGTCCTTCCTGGTCTGTGTGTGTTAAGAAGAATGAGAGTACGGTGGCCTCGTAGGTTCAAGTCCAAATGCATTTCACGTACTGGCTTTGTATTTGTATTGTATTTATCTATGCCCATTTCGGTGACAGGCAATGCATTTTTAGGTAAATGTTTGTTATTAATTATTATGTTTTGTATTTGAGTTTCTTGTTTTGAGTTAATTGTTATGCATTTGCAGGGCTTGTTTTTATTTAATTTTTGGCTTGTTTAGGCATTTGATTTCTTAAATTATTGTGTTGTATAGGCATTTGATTTATATTATTGTTGTGTTGTTTAGGCATTTGATTTATTTTATTGTTGTGTTGTATAAGCATTTGATTTCTTCTATTGATGTGTTGCTTAGGTGCTTGGGTTTTGTTATTGTTGTGTTGTTTAGGTGAAGTTGTTTTTTTAGGTTGCCCATTGACTGCTAGAGTGGCTTGTCATGCCCATATTATATGGGCATGATGTACCACTGTGCCAATCAATGGGTAGAGGGTGGGGATAGTTGCCCGAGGTGGGTGGTTAGGCCGCCCAGGTGAGTAGCAGGGGAGGGGGTTAACCGCTAAGGGGATTAAGGGGTTAGGGGCCATTAGATTGTATTTTTTATTGTTGTGTTCCTGCCAACGGAGGTCAAGGATAGGGAGGAAGATGAGGACGGCCTCATCCTGGCAGGGGTAAAATAAGTTTTATTTACTTTATGCTGGATGGATAATGTTTTATTTTGCATGGGCAAATGAGCTATATCCATTTCTGGATAATAGTAATGTTGCCCATTACTGCACGTGTTGGGGAGCGGTTCTTTGGGGTAGAGGTGGGTAGTAGGGTTGTTGTGTTTTTAATGTTTATTGGGGGTAGAGGGATTGGGTGAAGTGGGTAGTTGCCCCAAGGGTAGGGGATTAGGCCTACTGGATGGGTAGCGGGAGTGGTTAACCCCTTCATTACCATAGCGGTTATCACCACTATGGTAGTGAAGGTGTAACTACTCCTGCAACCTTTCCAGCAGGCCTTAACAACCCACTCTGGGGCAACTACCCCCATAATCCACCCCCTGTGCCCCCAATAAACAGGCTATTCAAGTTTAACCCCTTCATTGCCTAAGTGGCTAGCCGCTAAGGTAATTAATCTGTTTTTATTTTAATTTGGATACTAGTGTGCGTGAGCAGGGGGTCTCCGGAGCAGAATCGCATTGATTTCAGCTCCGGGGACACCCTACTTCCCAAGTTACAGGCCCCGTTATGGGGTGCTGATATCACCATGCAATTTTTAAATCTCCTGTGTCACGTGACCGTAACATTTAAATACATAGGAGATATCGGCACCCCATACTGGGCCCTGTATCTCAGGAAGCAGGGGGTCCCCGGACCTGAAATTAATCCGGTTCAGCTCCAGAGACCCCCTGCTCCCGCACACTAGTATTCAAATTTTAATAAAAACACTGCGATCACTTGCGAGAGCTGTGCAGGGAGAGGCGGCTCTCCCTGTGCAGCTCAGATTGCGAGAAAATCACAGGAGGAGAACTTGGAAACAATCTGAGATGACTTTGCTGCTTCACCAAGTGGTATTGGCATTTTCCTACCTCACGGTTTGAGAGGGTTTCCGATTCTTTCTGTGATAACACAAATGACAAACCATTCGGCGGGAACATGCCACATCGTTCTAGATAGCAGCAAAGTTATCGAAGCTACTGGAATAGGCCCCTTTGACTTTTTGCTGCAGATTCAGGACTTTAAAACGAGACAAGACTGAATTTTTACTGTAAGTCACTTCATAATGGTCACTATGCCTAAAATGAAATCTAATGCTTACTAAAACAGACAGATAAAAACATAGAACTGCTCTGTGGATAATAAATAGCATGAAAGTGTGTTTACCTTTGCTATTAAATGTGTTTGAGTAGCTCTATTAAACTTCATGAACCCATGAGTAATGAAGTCTTTTTAAATATGTCACCACAATAAGAGACTGATCTAGTCATGATTAATTATTTCCCTTGGTCAGTTTTAGATTTTTTACAAAGCAAGCCAATTTGATAGCAATATCAAGCATTGCCAACGTCTCATCATTCCTGAGGACAAATACAGTAATGTAATAAAATATGTTTGTTGCTGAGCAGTTTATTGTAAGTGTTGGTTATCTAATTGATCGTTATTAATTAGAAGAACAAATCTTTCTAGGTTATCTCTCTTTAGCTTGTTAGCCTCATGGTACTCCTTGAATGCCTTTTGGATATACAACATACTAAAAGTGATCTGTTTTTTTTAACTGTTAAGAAATAAAACGTAAAAAAAAAAACCTGCAACAAACTTACACTTTTCTGTAGCAACTATGCTCTGCACTTCAGAGTAACCAGACACTTTCTCAATGGGGCAACTGAACGGAGTGCAGACACTATCCACTCTCCACATTTTTTTCCATATGTAGACAATAAATGTAATTATTATATAATTATAATTTTTGTGCATGCAAATCCATAGAGCCCACCAATAAAATAAAATTATATATCATTTTCTTAATAAATAAAATGATTTTTAAAAGAGCTTTCAGACTTACCTATATATGTAACATTTCTATGCCATGCTTATGACATACTGTAGACTAATTTGGGATTAATGGAGGAAGTGGCTCAATGTCTATTTCATAACATATTATAATTATTATATTATGTAAAACAACTTATGTATACCTTTACATTTAGTTGAATTGTATAAGAGGGTATAGAGGACTTCCCAAAATTAAATGAGCATTCCCAGCTAGCTTGAAACATGTCATCTGCAAACTTTTGTAAAATGCAAAAATGTTACTTGACTCAAACTCACAAAGGTTGGTTCGAAGAAAGCCAAATGTTTCTAAAATAATCTCAGAAGGATGTTCCAAAAAGACTTCTAAAGCTCTTCAATGACTTATGGGACTATGTTACAAGCACTGCATAAGATTCCCAATGGTGAATTGTATAGTGCATCAGAGATGGGGAGCGCATGCTTTTTTCCCTGCGCCCCCCTGCCGGCAGTTCCTTTCTCTCCGCGCCCCACCTCTTACCTCGGCGTCGGCAACATGACGTCACATAACCTCGCGGCATCATTTGACGCCACATTGCCATGGTGACGCATCTAAGAAGGAGCTAAGGTAAGTGAGGTTTACAGAGGCCTTTGCCACATCTCCGGCACTTAATTTAAGTGCCTTCGGGAAGTGCGCGGGGCCTCTCTAAGCCCCGCGCCCCCTGCAGTCAGTCTTGTGTCCCCCTTAGGGGGCGTGCCCCCCAGTTTGCGCACCGCTACATCAGAGTATAATTCAGGGCACTATGGATTTTCAAAATGTTAAATTTATTCTCAGATTAACACATTTCGACCATCAGTGGCCTTTTTCAAGTGACTGCCAGTCACTCCATTAACTTTTTGAAAATCCGTAGTGCCCTGAATCATCCTCTGATACTCTGATTCTGGATTATTTTGACAGGTATTCCCTGAGCCAGGAGCACGGATAACTGTATGTATAGAGAAAATTGAATTTGGTGTGCAGCATGTAATCTTTTATTTGAATTGTATAGTGCAACATGCATTATACATAATCATATTGTTCGAAATGAATAGAATTCGATTTTGCTAGTCCCCCTTCCAAAGCTCACATACTGTATACAAGCTTCCCACAGCTGTTTTGAGACTTCATTTAGTTTATCTCTAATTTCTGAGAACATAGCAATGCACACGGATAAAAATACTAGAGAGATACTGTAGGAAGTTGCTTTCTTAGCAAAACATCTCAAGTGAATTGATTCCTTAATAGGGGATTACCATTTACTTCTCTGTTGGTGTAAAAAGAAATTACATTCTGCTGATAAAAATCTGTTCTCTATCTGTCATTTTGCCATAAATATATATTTTAGTTATGTTCTTCAGACATTGTTATTTGAATTTCTATCTCAAATGAGTAATGTGGGTGTGATAATAGAATGTTTGCAAACTGCATATGTGAAAAGTCAATGCAATCACCTAGGTCTCAGTTATGTTGAAAAAATAACTTTAACTCTAAAATAAGACGTAAAATTGCAACTGCTGCTCATAAAGTATTTACTGTACCAGCATCAGGAACTGTTGGATTATAACATTTTGAGCAGAATATAAAATATAAAACTTGCAGTATGCCGCATTCAAGCTAAGGCCTCGGCCATGTTACGTGCTTGCTGGCGGAAGCGCGCTGAGGCGCGCTCCCGCTCAGCACTGAGCCCCTACAGCC
Organism: Ascaphus truei; assembly: GCF_040206685.1. NCBI lineage: Eukaryota > Metazoa > Chordata > Amphibia > Anura > Ascaphidae > Ascaphus > Ascaphus truei. The sequence goes on along the minus strand of NC_134483.1, from coordinate 113,183,158 downwards.
GCAATTAGAGCGGCTTTAGTAGGGGCTCACCTGCGCTTCCGCGCGCTTGCGGAAGCGCAGGTCTTGGGGGAATTTAAAATTCCCCTGCTTGCCGGCGAGACAGGCCGGTCACGTGAGCGGTTCGCCCAATGAGGGCGAACCAGCTCCGTGACGTCACTGGCCCGCCCCCGGCCAGTGACGCGACCGCCCCCGGACCGCCCCCTGACGGCTGCTGAGAGCGCTTGCGGTAAGCAACCGCAAGGCCAGGGAAAGCACCCGCTTTCCCTGCGCCTCAGCGCGCCTCAGCACGCCAGCAGGGACCGTGGACTCGGCCTAAGAAGTACTTGAAGTGGGCTTTGCGGTGCCCTCCAGTCACTCGTGTTAATGCCCAGCTCCTGAGGATCTATAAAAAGAAAGGATTGTTAATCAAGATTATTTGGAGCTTATTGAAAAAGGTTTTGAGCTTTTCTGGTAACACGATGTGCCAAAGAACCTCACAAGCAGACAAGTCAGGGAAGGCTGCAATCCAGGCTCTTAATGGATTCGGGTTTTGAAGAACTGAGCTCACCACAGGCTGCAGAGGAGTTCCTGAAGGCAGAGCAATACCAAAGACACAGTGATGACCATGGGGCTACACATTTCGCTGCACTTGATTGGCAGCTTCATCCTGATGAATCAAGCGCAACGAAACGTGTTTCATTTTGGACCATCTAACGATCCGTAGAGGAGGAGAGAGGGGAGAGAACCCGAAGCAGCGTGCGTGTCAGCGTGGATGTCCAAATCCGGAAGAGGAAGTGACGTCAATCAGGGCCGCGGACGCAGAGAACCGACACAGCGAGGTCACGACGAACTGTAGGCTGTGCTGCCTTGCGTATCCAATGCCTGATGTTTGCTGATACAATGTAAGCCTCCATTTGTATTTTTGTGCTGATAAATATTGTGAACTGTCTGCACTATGGTTCTCTTTTTCTGTCTTTGAGCTCGGGAAGGATCACATGCATCATCCCCACTGCTTGGAGGAAATTGCCACTGTGTTGGATTTCTGCTCTGATATTCTGCTCCACTTGTGAGTAGAGCACCTATAGACCACTTATACTTTTGTTATCACATAATATTTGCTATATTGCACCATGTGATTTTTCTTTATTTTAGGGCACTCATCTGGCTCCCCTATTGTTTAGAACATACATTTGATTCTGCACAGTTACTGGGACAGAATAGCCTGCCCCCTCCTACTGTATAAAGATGTGGGTTCCTTCAAATTAGTTCAGGTCTGCTCCTTAGGGAGTGTGAGTTCTGCCTCTCCCCTTACGGGGTGAGTAGTGCTAGTCATGAGCTAGGGGCCTGTTCCTGCTTTACCTCTTAGGTGGTGAGGGGAGTACCAGTCTTCCTCAATAGGGGAAGATATACAGTTCCAGAATGGGAGCTGATCAGACCAGACTGGCTGAACACTGAAAACTCTCTTGGCCTTGGATAACAGACAGGGTGAGATTCCAGAGATGTTGGGGGCTAGGAACCAATGGGAGGTCACTTGCGGGGGAGGTTGATGTACCAGGCTTCCCTGTTTAATGCAAGGCTTGAGGTGGACTACAGGCTAAAGCCTGCATGGAACTCCTGTCTGGATTGGGAGAGTTTACTCTGGCGTAAGACCATATTCGCTTGAAAGCCTGTCCTGATGATGGAAAGATGTGGTACCTCAATAAAGCATCCTGTTTGAAAAGTTCCTGACACCCTATCTACTTCTTTATTACTCCTCACACAGCCTTGGCCTGAACGCACAAGGAAAACAGACCCTGAGAAGATAAAGGTAAACCCCACTGAGCTAACACTCTGTGAGCAGGTCTAAACCCTGTGAGAGAGTGTATAGAGATTGCATAAATACTATTAGAGACTGTTACACCTACCCCCAACCCAAATTAGTCCAGTAACTCCCTATCTCCTGCCGCTGGGGGGTGGGGGGATAGCGGTGTTACATTAAGTTGGTCTGTGGAGATTTCTCTCTGTATTTGTTCTTGTGTTAGTACTTTTTTTACTTAAATTAAGGATCCCTTCTGGTTGAAAACATTGAAAACTCTTGTTCCACTAGGTCTCAATCTGGATGTTGATTTAGGTGCCTTCATTATTTAATATAATTTAGAAATTTCCAGTTACTAGCAAGGTTTGGTCTTTTCCACTTAGATTTAATTCTGACTATTTTTTATTATATTTGATGTATAAAATTGAGTCTTTCAGTTCCATTTCTTGTTTTTTGAATTTATATATATGTCCATTGTATTAGATCATTTTTATATAATATTTGTATATTTTATATAAATACGCAATATTTTGTCCCCGGTTTATGTCTCAGTCTATAGGACAGTATTTGCTGTGAAGAGGAATATCTTCTCTGCGTGCTTTGAGAACTGAGTCCATTCTCTATTCGTTAACCACTCAAGTCTGGAAGAAAGGACTCTACTCACTTCAGTCACCCATATCCTTTTATGGACTATACACATTTATTTTGTTTATTCACATAATTAATGTACACATGCGCCAGGTTGTATTTCTATATTTGTATTTCCAGGTTCTTAACTGTTTTATTTTCTATTTTAATTGTCCTAGCACCTGATTATCTTAGTAGAGAGACTAGTTCTAATTTGCATAGCTTATCAGGACCTTGCAATCTACTATTTATGATGTTCAGGTGATGTCTGAGTCATGCCCCAGAAGAAATCTAAACTCAGATGAAACTAGTAGGGTGAGGATCTCTTAGTAGATCTCCCTATTTTCTGTTGTATTCAGTCCTTTTAACTGTCTTTCTATTTGCTGCAAAGACTTATTTAAAGGCTATTGGGCCTGTTATATCAATCTTAGAATTAAGCCCTGTAGCTAATCTCACTGAGTGAACAGAGCCAGCGGTATCCCTGTGTAGGGGAGTTACGTCACCATCAGAGGACCCGCGCAACTGCTGATTACAGCTGAGCAGTGACTCTTCCACGTCCAAGCACACAGACGGAGTGAGCGGTTCCTGAGATTATCAGCCTCTTTGATGCAGCGATCTTAAAGCATTTTACTGATATGCCTGTTATTTCTGCTACATTGTAAGTAGCCTCTGTTGCTTGCGCAATAATTTTATTCATAAACGTACTTCACCATATTGGTATATTTTTCATCTATAGGTATATCTCGTTGTGGAATTCGAATATAGGACTTGTTCACGTATTTATCCTTCAGGTGTTGTATACCCATGCATCTGTGTCTCTGATTTGCGCCTTTTGTGTTTTTTTTTGGTGTGTGTGTGTGTGTGTGTGTGTGTATCAGTACCGTATTAGCCAAGCTTTAATAATAAAAAATGAATAGACGACCCCTGATGAAGAAACTTGCTAGTTTCGAAATGCGCTGGATAAGTGCCAAGATTTGAGTGATCCGATCAACTTCATATCATTGCAATGCTGCTTGTTCTAATTGTAACTGGTGAGAGGTCCGGGCTTGCGGTTTCCTGCGGCGCGGCCGGGTGACATCACCGAAGGGCAGACGGAGAAGTGGCGGGACGTGGATATGCAATGTACCATCGCCATTACACCCTCTCCTTGAACGGACTTCTTGCCATAAACAAGGAGCTGTACTACAATCTTGGGACTATTATACCTGCACCATACTTTACCTGTACAACAGGACTGGCGTATAAGCCACCAACTTACCAGTGTGACGATCCTGGAAGAAAAGAGCCTATGAAGCATCTGATGACATCCTGCTAGAGACATCTGGTCCTGCAATTTGGTGCATGGGTAACATTATCCCTTGACATGCTGTTTTAAATATTTCTTGATGTACGCAGAATACTCACCTTATATTGTGTCAGTCATTATATTTTAATTTAGTACACTATGAGTGTTGTGCGCTGTTTTTTGGGGCTCTCCCTGATTAGCTCTCTTTGCAGCAGAAAGGAATCGCCGGGTAAGGCCTTTTCAGAGAGGCAATCTTCCCACCGCTGGCTACTCACCCGTTTTGTAAATTTTGCTATCACAGGTAATCAAGGCTTTCTGAATACCGTGATACCAACACTCACAAAAACGGCGATTTAAATGGCCAGACAATTTTTTTATGCACCCTTAGTGCACAGGTCCATATATTTCTGAATGGATGGACGTCCCTACATTTTCTTGGAAAATCTTATAATTCCAGAAATCGATCTGAATCCTCTACAAGTACTTTATAACAAAGTTTCATTAGAGCAAGTTGTAAATGTGATTAAAAATGTGAAAAATAATAAAGCCCCAGGGCCTGATGGCTTTACAGATTTAGTTTTTCATTTTAAAGACTAAAATTGCCCCATATCTAACTGACATGTTTAAATAAAAAATAAAGGAATCATAGAGATTGAAATTCTGCATGTGTGAAGGTTTTTCTGAAACAGTGAGATTAACTAAACCTAGTTTCTTACAGAGCTGTTTATATTTATATGTTAATGAATATACATTTCTAACCAAAATATTAGACAAAAAACTATTTTGCCCTACTTGGTGTCAACTGACCAGACTGATTTTGTCTGAGGAAGAAACCCTCATATTAAGAAATTACTCACAGCTATAAAATATTTAAAATCTAAAGAGAACGCCCCTTTGTATTTGATTTTAAGTCTGGAGGCAGAAAGGTGTTTAACCAAGTCAGCAGGGATCATCTCTTTTATACTTTGGAAAGGTTTGTTATTTTATGACAATTTACACAAAGATTACAATTGTTATATTCTTTGTTAGAATCTTGTCAAACAGTTTTGACTTTCAGTCATTTTGTACAGACAGAGGAAATAAACAGGGGTGCCCCCACCCACCCTTTTATTTTCCTTGGTGTAACGGGGTGAATCCCCTGTCACATAATAATGTAAAGGGAAACATATTTTTAGAGCCTAAGAAAGCACTGAGCAGGTTAAAACCTGAGGGCTGTCTTAATTGGCCTGCTCTGCTGCATTTAAAAGACCTACAGCAGTCACTGCAGGGAGATCTCTGATCCAGGGAGACACCCTGGACCTTTGGAGAGATCACACTGTAACTACTCTCTGATCCATGGACTCAACCTGTTCCGCTGAACAGAGCCTGCACTAGGACTCTTCTCCCCTCCCCCCACCCTCTTAGCCAGACAGGTGGAAGCTGGGGCCCGAAGTTAAACTGACCTCCAGACTTTTCTGTGGTTGCTGGTAAAGGGCTTAGCCCTCAAACCTATGTATAGGGTATAAGATGTCGTGTAGACAGAGCTCCTATGGGAGCTAAGCCTGTTTCGTTTTTCTTAACCCTGTTATGCTGATCACAAGCTGATGTGTTATGTTGTCAAAGTTGCGGCTAATAAAAGCCTATTCGATTTTCCCTTAAAAACGTGTCCTGTTCTAAAACCTCTGCATTCATCTCCTACACTTGGCTATTATAATTCAATTAATATGGACAATAGGAAAGAAAATCCCTGCCCCTGAGATCATACAATGTAAGTGGTATGTTGGGAGACTTACAGTGACCACAGATGAGGGAATAAGAGCCATAGATAGCAGTGCTTTGCCACAATGGTTCGGTCATCTAATTTGACATCACAGGAACCTATTTGTATCACCTCATCTTGATTATAAATGTAACGGGTATTCCCCCACCCAATCGCAGATTATAGTGTGGGTGCTAAGGACATACAATGTTACCAGGGTGTGGTGCGTTACCTGTTGGCTCACAGGAGGGCTGAGATTCCGCCACGGGAAACCTGGGGGCTTATATATTAAGACTAGTAGTACTCTGGTACTTGGTGCAGCGCCTCCACCTGCGATGGTTCCTAGCAAAGCAGGAATTGGTCCTCGCAGGACACATATAATTAACCAGCACAACGTGTGTAACCAATCAGTGATTTTACTAGTGAACACAGGAACATACATACACATATAGCATCAACTGGTGCCCCTCTCTAGAGCGGACTCTAACTATTGCGTCTCGCAGGACGCTAACACTTTATGCGTCACGGCGGACGCCAACACTTTATGCGTCACGGCGGACGCAAACACCTTATGCGTCACGGCGGACGCCAACACCTTATGCGCCCTTCCCACGGAATGATCCCACCCCGTGTCCAGTAATCCCACTGTCTCACACTACCAAGTCATATACATGTACGTGTGTGACTGCGCAGTCACTATGTCTGATGATAGGCCTTGTCGGTGCACTTTATAACGGTACCTGCCCTGGCTCCAGCCACGGGTGCTGCTATACCACTGGGATTGGATCCGCCGGGATATCCTCCTATGCGTGGGGTGAATTCCGGCGTGGATAATATCACCGCAGCTCCGCACCGTCTGTACCTTAGTGAGGATCTGTCTGCTGCCAGCAGGCCGCAGTCACTGCTTGCTTGGCCTCCGTGAAGATAGTCCAGCTCTCTTAAAGGCTAGGGCTTGAGCCCAAGCCTCGTGGCGGGAAACACAGCGTCCGCTGGATCCCTAGCTAGCGAAAGCTAATGGGGTAGGGTCCCTAACCTAGGGCCTGTCCCTACAACACTCAAATAGGGTGACTCAGGGCTATCTGGGGCCTAGGGGAATTGCTGGCCTAGTGCAGAGAGTCACTGACTCCTGCACCCTACCTCCTTCCCCTAGCTGCTCCGGTCACCAACTGCCAACGTGCTCTCTGCCCGCGAAATGTATCAATCTCCTTGCAGGGAGATGCTGCAGCCCTATTGGCTCCCTGGGGTCATGTGTCTCTGCCCCTGTGCACCCTGGGGGTGGACTGCCCCTTCCTGCACATGCGCGACCTCTCAGTGTCCTCCCGCGCTGTCAGAGCTCCTGCACCAGCGCAACAGTGCTATCCCTGGCAGTACCCTGCTCCGCGAGCCGCCGGGACCCATCCGATGCGACCGCGGCCCTAGCAATGGCCCGCTCGTGTCCCCGGCAACCGGCCCGCTCGTGTCCCCGGCAACCGGCCCGCTCGTGTCCCCGGCAACCACCCCGCTCGCGTCCCTGGCAACCCAGCCGCATCAAAGGAGAGGCGCGCTATGCTCGTGCCCGCACCGACAGGGGACCTGGCTACATCAATTTTATTTCAAGTAGAGATGTGAGAACTGGTTGCATTTTAGTTTGCAAACGTTTTAGCAAATTTTGCTTTTGTTAATCTCGTGAAATTGAGACATTTTCGCCAAATATTTGTTAAATTTGTTTTTAAAACTACAGTAGGTCACATAACAAATGTCCCATGCACATGACATTTTGGGGGGCGCAAACTATGTATCTATGTATGTACACTATGTATATCCTTATTTATATAGGTAATCCATGACTAGCTGCCCATTAAGTTATACTAAGGGCTTACTTTATTCCTAACACTACCCTCCCTTACCTCCCTTACCCCCCTTATAAACCAAAGAGGATAGTAAGGCATTGCTTGAAATGCTCTACTAATTCTTACGGCAAAAAAGGGTCTAACCACCTAACCTGGGATACCTACACCCATCACACACATACAGTACCATATGCTCACCCCATCTCAATATACCTAACACTACCCTACCCCAATGTACCGGAATAACTTACAGTCATAATAGGGCAATATATTAAAGCATACATTTTAATATATAATTATCATGTACAGTTGTGTGAAAAAGAAAGTCCACCCTCTTTGATTTCTATGGTTTTACATATCAGGACATAATAACAATCATCTGTTCCTTAGCAGGTCTTAAAATTAGGTAAATGTAACCTCAGATGAACAACAACACATAACATACAGTATTACACCGTGTCATGATTTATTTAACAACATACAGGGTAGTATGGTAGTATGGTGTTTTTTAATCAATTCATCATTGCACTCACATTTTATGAAATTCAATTAAGTATTTTTCCAAACCAAGATTGGAACAAAGATATTTTCTTTGGAATTAGTATTAGGATATTCTCCTCGCCTGCGGATGTCCCCGATCTGAAGTCCTTGGAACTTTTGTTGTAACCACTATTTAAGACACGCAGTATACCTTAATTCAATGGAGAATGGGGGCATATGGACGTGTAGATTGAGAAAAGCACCTATAGTGTAACTCCGATTTATTAAAATATTTCTTAAAAAAACAAGTAAGTATCACACTCACACATTTGAGACATTTTAGGCCAGAGAACGGATCTCTCACCCATCTCTATCATTTCTCCTCTGCACCAGTTTTTTCTCTGTGACCGGCTTCCAGTCCTTCACGTCCTCATCATGAGATCTTTGAAATCTCTTCACGTGTGATTTGGATACAAGGATGCCTGCTTCTCTCCCAGAGCTCTAAGAACACAGCTGATAAAGTCTCTCTCCTGCCTTTCTCCTGACCACACACGCTCCAGGTTTCTCCAAATGCGGCTTCTCCGGGGGTTAATGGTAGAGATAAGGGTATGATCCCACAAAGGTCCCAATACTGCAAAAGCCTGCTATAAATAAACAGTCCTAAGGTATCCTGTGTAAGATCTCTTTGATAAAGTCCCTTCATGGGACGAAACGCGTTAGAGGTTTTTCCATGACAACCATTTTGTACCAATAAAGTTTTTTGATATACTAACGCTTGGTTGAGCTTCCCGGAGGATTTGCAGTGACCGCTGGGATCTTTCTTTTTGCCACTCCTCGGGGGTTAATGTTGTGGTATCTATCCATACCTTCATATATGCATCTCCCTTGATTTATTGGTTTATAGGTGACCATGCCGATTGCTGCACTGAAAACAGAAAGGATTAACATTGTGGGGGCTCCATGTTTCTAAATGGAACTCCTGCAACATTTATGCTTTGCCTGCTCGCACTGACATCAGTGTAATAACCCCCCCCCCCATACCTTCTCTCCTCGTGCAGTTTCCTATGTCCCCCATACCTTCTCTCCTCGTGCAGTTTCCCATGTCCCCCATACCTTCTCTCCTCGTGCAGTTTCCCATGTCCCCCATACCTTCTCTCCTCGTGCAGTTTCCCCTGTCCCCCATACCTCCTCTCCTCGTGCAGTTTGCCATGTCCCCCATACCTTCTCTCCTCGTGCAGTTTCCCCTGTCCCCCATACCTCCTCTCCTCGTGCAGTTTCCCATGTCCCCCATACCTCCTCTCCTCGTGCAGTTTCCCATGTCCCCCATACCTTCTCTCCTCGTGCAGTTTCCCCTGTCCCCCATACCTCCTCTCCTCGTGCAGTTTCCCCTGTCCCCCATACCTCCTCTCCTCGTGCAGTTTCCCATGTCCCCCATACCTCCTCTCCTCGTGCAGTATCCCATGTCCCCCATACCTCCTCTCCTCGTGCAGTTTCCCATGTCCCCCATACCTCCTCTCCTCGTGCAGTATCCCATGTCCCCCATACCTCCTCTCCTCGTGCAGTATCCCATGTCCCCCATATCTCCTCTCCTCGTGCAGTATCCCATGTCCCCCATACCTCCTCTCCTCGTGCAGTTTCCCATGTCCCCCATACCTCCTCTCCTCGTGCAGTATCCCATGTCCCCCATACCTCCTCTCCTCGTGCAGTATCCCATGTCCCCCATACCTCCTCTCCTCGTGCAGTATCCCATGTCCCCCATACCTTCTCTCCTCCTGCAGTTTCCTATGTCTCCCATACCTCCTCTCCTCGTGCAGTTTCCCATGTCCCCCATACCTCCTCTCCTCGTGCAGTATCCCATGTCCCCCATATCTCCTCTCCTCGGTCATTTAAAACTATCTGCCAACCCCTTAATGACATGGACGACCAAATATGGTACTATAGTATACCCCCTATGATGTAGTTACCCGTATTCGGTCATTTACTTCAGCAAAGGGGTTGGCAGACAGTTTTAAATGACCAAGGAGAAGAGATATTCAGGATTCGGAACATCAACACAGGGGTTGTCAGCCAGTTTTACATTCATGGGATACTGCATGAGGAGAGGAGGTATGGGGGTTATTGCACCGCAGGAGTCAGTCAGTGCGATTAAGCAAGGATTAATGCTACAGAGCGTCCCATTCAGAAGCATGGAACCCCCACAGTTCGATCCAGGCAGACACTGATTTTTATGACATCTAAAGACTGTGGACTGCAGTAATCACCCATTGATCAAAACTGATTATAGGCTAAAGCTGTTCAATTTTGGGCAATATTGAAATCCCTGCTCACTGATTAAAATTCCAGGCATTATCCATTCAGTAATGGCCCGGAATTTTTGGCACCCCGCCAAGTTTTTCAGCCAATCAGCTTTCAGTTCTCAAACACACAGAGTGACAGCAGCTCTCAGACAGTGGAGATGACTGGACAGGAGGCACGTGCAAGGCACTGACTCCTCCCCCAATCTAACCGGCAGAGAGCTCCACACAGTTGAGTGAGGAGAAAGGTGTGCATTTTTGTGTGCGTCTGGCTGCTGTTTTTTTGTGGGTCAATAGGGGCAGCAGAGTGTCTGCAGTGTGTGTTCTTTTAGTGTGTGTTTTGTGGATGTAGAGGGGGACAGCAGAGTCTGTTTTGTTGGTGTGTGTGTGTGTCTGCATTGTGTATTTTGTGGGTGGAGGAGGGGTGCCACCTTCTACTGAAGGCCAACCCAGAGACAAAATGTTGAAATTTTCCGCTTACCTACGCCAGCTGCGTCTCCCTGGCATCATTCCAACATCCTCCCGGCATCTCCTGCTGCAACCAGTCAATATGACTGCGCGGCGTCACATGGCACCGCGTTGCGATGACAACGGGATGCTAAGTGACGTCATGGCGTCACGCGACATCAAGTTGCCATGACAACGGGGCACCTTATGGCGTCAAGTGATATCATGTCATGGCAACACGGTGCCCAATTGTCATGGCAATGGGTGTCACATGATGCTTTGCCATTACGTAACGTTACCATTGATATGGAAACGCTGGACCATTTGATGCCGCACAGCCATATTGACAGGAATTACTTGCAGGAGAAAATGCCGGGACGCCGCCGCTGAATGCTACTGCCTCAAGTTTTACTAGGTAAACCCGGAGATATGTGGTTAAAACCCATGGCAATCCTGTGGCAGAGTGTTTTGTTTGTGTATGTGTGTCTGCAGTGTGGTTTACAGGGGGGCTACAGTGGGTGTAGAGGCAGTGCTGCTTGTGTGTGTTTTGTGGATGTAGAGGGGGCAGCAGTCTGTTTTGTTGGTGTGTGTTTTTGTCTGCAGTGTGTTTTGTGGATGTAGAGTGGGGCTCCATTGTGTGTGTCTTCAGGTGGTGTAGAGGTTGGAGGAGGGCTGCAGAGTGTGTTTTGATCCGAGTGTGCCTGCAGTTTTGTGGGTTTACGGGAGGCTGGAGTGTGTGTTTGTGGGTGTAGAGCGGGGGCTGCTGTGTGTGTCTTCAGTGTGTGTTTTGTGAGTGTTGAGGGTGGAAGACGGCTGCAGAGTGTGTTTTGTGGGTGTAGAGGAGGGTGTGCAGAGTGTGTGTAGGGGGGGCTACAAAGTGTGTTTGGGTATATAGAGGGGGTTGCAGAGTGTGTGCTTGTGTGTATATAGGGGGGACTACAGAGTGTGTGTGTGTGTGTGTGTGTGTGTGTGTGTGTGTGTGTGTGTGTGTGTATATATATATACAGTGGTTGACAAATCACAAAAAAATCTACTCGCCACCTAGTACCAAACGTGTGCTGCTTGGGCCAATATTTACTCGCCCGGGGGTTAAATCCACTCGCCCGGGGCGAGCAAATGTATAGGTTTGTCGAACACTGTATATATATATATATATATATATATATATATATATATATATATATATATATATATATATAGAGGGGGCAGTGTGTATGTACAATTTCATTTTAATAAACGTGCAGTAAAAGCAAAAGAATATAGACGATCATGCTAATAAAAAACCATATGACTACAAAAGTGTCTATCTTTTTTATGAAACAAAACCCCTACATTTAGCCTATACAGTAATAGTAATAATCCCCTCAGAACAGGACATTACTGGCCAATAATGCCCTGACTGGTTTAAGGTCCCTCAGCTTCGCCACGGGCCTTCAACTCTTCCAGGGAATCATTGGCCAGTAATTCCCTGTTCTTCAGGGATTATGACTTAATTCAATTTTTTTTAATACATACAGTTTTTGAAAGATAATTTTGGGGGAGGGGTGGGGAGGTTCCAATTAATAAGGGGTGTGTAATTCTTTTGTCATTGTTTTGCAGATTCTGCAGGTTGATCCTCGTCAACACTATGTTCATGTAGGACACAGAACATTACTTATTGGATAATGGATAATTAAGGTAATGTTTGCGTTCTATTCAAATGGCATATACCTGTACCATGCATGTGCACAAATTAAATGCAATGCATATGCATTCCATACAGTTTATACAGAGTGCGCATGCGTAGCAGTGTACCAACCAACACAGCATCACAGTTTAATGAATGCATATATTTCTTCTTGATTATCTTCCATGTGAAACTAAACAAGAGACAGCCAGAAGAAAATGATTATTTTATTATTGTAAGAAGATTGCACTATTTAGCAAAATCTTTGTTATTTCTCTCTAACTTACTTTAATAAAAATGTCATCATTTCTAAATCAATTTTATTTATCTGAAGTTTATTTTAGCATTGCTACAGTTTATGGTAATAAGGGGCGGGTTACATTGAATTTAGAATAGAGACACACTAGCACTACCTATCGTTACTGGAAAACTCTACTTGCCAGATACGAGTCACCCGACGTCGCAGGGCCGCAACATGCAAAGAAATTTCAGGGGATTGCACTTGGTTTATCACGGTGCCGAAAATAGTAACTCTTGCTACAAAGAGGTTCAAAACAAAAATGAAGCAATTGGTTACATTTTGCTCCAAAATTGCCTTTGTACATAAACCCCAATATTTTTCATTGTGTCTTCAAAATTGCCAACTTTTTCACCAGCTTTGAAGGATAGTCACTATTTTTTTATAAGCAGTATAATAAAGAAAAACACTCAATATGGTATGTTCTGTGTGTTTTGAGTCTATATCAGGTTGCCTGTTGTGACTGTAAACCCCCCTGGTCAAATGGACTACTGAAAAATATTTTAAAATACACAGAATACCAAGATTTATCAAATATGTAGCATTTTCCTTAAATCAATGCAATAACACTATAATTTTAGAGTACTGTATTTGGATTCCAAACCAATTTACCAGACTCCAAGCTTCTCCAACAGGGATAACGCACAGAAGCTCTTTTTAAAGATCAGAATATCCTCAGCTAACAACCTAAGACCTCTGTGATATACGGTATCATTTATATGCTTGGAGCATTGTATGATTTATTGTGTTTTTTCTTGAGTGAAATAAGCACCTTGAAGGTTATGAATTAAGTTTGATTTTGATTAAAATCGACACCAGGGCAAGTGCTTTGATCATACATTTTTCTTGTCAATGCATAAAGCTTATTTTACTCTTATTTTCAATGCCTGTGTAAGCATGCAATTGTATCAAAAATCTCCCAATTTTTGCATCTATTATCTCCTCCCCCCACCCCCCCCACACACACACACACCTTTTCTGAACATGTAATACCTCTAGAAATCTGTGTTATGTATAACAAATTAACAGGTTTCCTATAACTAACACAGATGTACACAACTAAACACTTTAGTATAGTTTTCTAGACACTCTTTCTAGGAGCATAATATAAGAATCAGAACCAGCATTCATTGCATATTCATATAAATCTATCTAAACTTTTCTTTTTATTGAATATTATGCCAATCAATATACAGATATACTGTAGCACGTAAGACTGGAAGGGCTTGTTACCCCATCTCCCTTCTTGTGCATGGCTAATTCAACGGAACTACAGCTTCTCCCACTGGCGCATTGTGTATGACCGGCTGCAATGCACCAGCGGGAGTAAAAAACATCTGATACATACAGGTGCAGCCACCAGAATCCGATCACTTGCCTGGGTAAAAACGAAGGCATCTCACAGTAAATGCCTCAACATTGCCTCAACCTTTCTGTGAGATTCCTAATGGCCCATCGGATTAACACAGCAGGGGTTCCCTGCAATCCCATTCAGTTTGAATGGGACTGCAGGGACCCCCTGCTGTGTTAATCTGGTGGGCCATTAGGAATCCCACAGAAATGTTTGGGCATTTACTGTGAGATTGCCCCAGATTTTCCACGGCAAGTGATCTAATACTGGTGGGTGCATCTGTATGAACAATATAACGTTTTTCTATATAACTGTAACACATGTTCTCCCTCCCCCCCCCCCGGTGATACACTGCATTACTATGTTAGTGTGGGGCTGAGGCATACCTGCTGGTTCAGGAGAGCTGAGTAGCCATGATGGTAAGGGGCAACAGGACATGCTTTTGGGGTTCTCTGGTTCTATATCATCAGTGCTTCAGCACCTCCAGCTGTGATGGGCTCCTGGGGTGCAGGACATCAGTTCCTACCACAACACTCCTTACCCCTCCTGCCAAGAACAGACACTGAGGCAGAGGTATAGGGAACATATATATTTATTGGACATACTGCAACAGTTCTTCTTACTGCATAGATGTTGATATTCAAAGTCCCAGGACTTCTGGATGATGTGTACTACGATAGTATGAGGCCTCGAGTCTTGATGGTCCCCAGGCCTTTCGACCTGGGGTGGGCCAGCTCATCCATGCCATGGGAGAGTCTGACAGCCCATGCTCTCTCCTTTGCAGGCAGAGCAAGACTACACTAACTTTGCTACTCCCACTTGGAAGTCTCTGGGAAGGGGCGGGCTTATGGACTGTACCTATCTCTGATAGGCTGTACACAGGCCATGAGTCACCACCTTACTTCCTTCACTTACCTTTGGAGCATAATGGAGGGTCACTGGCCCATAGATTAACCTGTTACTGCCTGAAGCTAACAGGACTTACATAACAGATATACTATGGGGGAAAGAGAGGTATTATGGGACATACCATGTTACATAACAATAAAGTTAAAGTACAAGTAAATATATAGGAAAAAATGACTACTTTGAGACAACTTGGTAGTGCCTGACATAACGTATCTAAGATGGCCAAAAAAATCAATGCAAATATCTATATTAGCCACACACAAATTCTATTGAAAAAGTGCATCTAGCCATGAAAAATATTTTTATATGGCAACTCTGCTGCTGCACAATACATTTTAATCTAAACGTATGCCAGTACAAATCAATGAGAATTAAGCCCCATCCAGTTGGGGGTAGGACCAAAACTTTCAATGAATCAGGCTCCATCAGCCTCCACAAAGCTTTCTTCTCTACCCTTCACAGCAGATATCTTTCTCCTGCTCCAATTCAGTGTGTAGGAGCCACAGGTATGAAAACAGACCATGCTGGTGCTGCCTACGATTCCAAAAGGCAGAATATAACTTCTATGATCTATATCAGAGGTGTGCAAACTTTTGCTCATGCGCCCCCCTGCCGCTTGTCCCCAGGTGCTCGCGCACCCCCCTTCGCTCAGTGGGGCGTGAAATGACATGCGGGTCATGTGACATCACGTGACCCATGGCATAATTTGATGCTGCATTGCTATGGCAATGGGGTCATGCAGCGTGACGTCACATGCGCGTTGCCATAGCAACACAGCATCAAATGATGCCGAGGGTTATGTGACATCACATTTGGAGACGCTTCCAGACTCCGGCTGAAGCAAGCTAAGATGAAGTTCCAGAGACCTCACGCGATCCCCCGGCATTTAATTTTAATGCCTTGGGGAAGAGTGCAGGGCCACTGCAACCACCCATGCCCCCCGCCCTCTCCCCCTCCAAAAAAATCTCCGGCCCCCAGTTTGCGCACCCCTGATCTATATGATATGGCAGATCATATTCGATCTGAGGAGAGTCCTCCTGCTACTAAATGTAAATAGGATTTGTATGCTCCTGTAGGACGATATATGTACTTCAGAAGCAGGTAAGTGTTACTTTTTCAGATCTTGCATTCTGCGACCCTCAGTATTCAAAGTTTAGGCCTTCTGTAGCCTCTCCAGGAGCTTGAATGCTATGCCACATTTTGTCGCAGACCCTTGGATGACCTGCTTCTTTTTTGCAGCAAATGCTTGGACACACTGCTACCTTTATCCAGCAGATGCTTTTATGCATTGCTACCATTTTGCAGCAAACACTGTTACGCGCTGTTACCTTTTTGCAGCATACAGATACAGCCAGATCTATGGTCGAGTATTCAGCCAGAAAACTACAGTTGAAGGCTGTCTGACCACTACCTGCGGATTCCTCACTGCCAGACTGATTGCCCATCAGGATTAACACAGTAGTGGTCCCTGCTTCTGAATGGGACTCCTGCTGTGTTAATCCTACCAGACTGTATCTGGAAGTGCTACCCAGTCAGTCCCCCTCTCTGAGCACCTCTAACAGACGAAAGCGCTGCTTTTTAAAAAAATTTAATTAGATAGTATTGAAGCAGGAGGTCTCTGGAGCTGAACCACATTTATTTCAACCCCCTACTGATGCAGCGGTCGTTATTCGAAAACACATCTCGGCGCCGATTTTGAGTTCTCTGCTGTTCCCCACGCAGCATTAACGCGGCCAATCGCTCCAGGCACCCGCGCTTATCGCGGATGTTTTGTTTGAATTTCATGGATTCTGTTTCTTCGTTTGCAATAAAATGGATGAATTGTAATGTGTACAGTACTGTGCTACTGTTTATTTCATGTTTTTAATAGCCAGAACACTAAAATTCGTTTTTCTGCACTCGCAGCGCTCGCATCTTAGTGCGGGAATGCTGGACTTCCACCCGCGGTTTCAAATCGGGATTCCGATGTACATGACGCGTGAAGTGTTCGAATAACGGCCGCTGCATCAGTATTTCCCGATTTACAGGCCCCGTAAACTACACCTTGTACTCCTCCCCCACCAACAACATTCTAGCATTGATTTTATATTCATTAGCCTAGACCTATTATAGGATCAGAGATAGATAACAGGACGTGGTGAGACCATGCTTCAGTGATATTTCAGATTTCTGGGCTGAGATAGAAAACCTAGAGAACTCGGTGGCGTCTAAATGACAGGTTGTTGTGGACACCCGAAATTAGACACAACATCCAAGAAGCACTGTTGAATTACTAACATTTCAACAATTCAGAACAAGTCTCCCAAATTACACTTTCACAGGCTCAGAAAGCTGTAATTAGGGGACAACTAATAAGGATAGTTTCATATAGAAAGAAATGTAAATTAGAACAAGTGGAACATCTAAACTCCAGACTGCAAGCACTGGAATGAGCCAACATGTCAAATCTAAATAAGCACACAACAGCACAATTAGACACCAGCAGGATAGCACACAACAGCACAATTAGACACCAGCAGGATAGCACACAACAGCACAATTAGACACCAGCAGGATAGCACACCACAGCACAATTAGACACCACCCGGATAGAACTCAGAAGCTGCCTCTTAGAACAAACAGAAAAATCTAGTACTGTATGAATAGCCAGTGTATTTACGACTTAAAGACTAAAGGGGGCACATTAACTCATAACCCGAGGAAATAAGTAATGAGCTCAGGCAGTACTACTCACAACTATACAATCTTGAAAGTGGCGACGCAAATCAACACAATAGAGGCCCAAATAGCTCAATATTTAGAGAAATACCAGCTCCCAGTTCTAGATCCCCAAAGTCTAAAAACACTAGAACAATCAATCACTTATGAAGAGATAGCTCAAATTATTAAGAACTCCAAACCATGGATATAGTTTGCCCAGGATATTGGCACTTGCACATTGAGCACTTAGTGTGCTGTGCTAATACCCACAACATCCCAATAAGGGGAGGTGCACCGCTGTAGGTGAAAACTAAATACATGAACAAAGAATGCAGAGGCAAAAAGACACCTGTTTCGGAAGATCCACTCAAGTGGGTCAGTGATGTGAATTAATTGTTGAACAATGGTATAATATAATTATCTAAAAACATAACTGTTAATGCACAACTTAAAATTTTAGCTCTCTAGGTATACAATAAGAACAAAAATTTAAAATCTGCCTAGCAGCACTGTAGCAAAGCAGGTCCCTTGGTATAGAGGGGGTTAAAGAAATACAAAGGGTAAATTAGCTATTGCAGGTATCTAGTGAGCTAAATTAGATAAAGCAAGGTGGGTTATATATAAGACCTTTAAAACATCTAAGGCCCCAGGCCCTGATGTCTTCACCAATTCATATTATAAAAAGTACGCTCCAACATTTACCCCACATCTGTTAAAGCTGTTTAATGGATTTACTTAAGGGGATACAATCATACCAAGAAATGCTATCCACCATGATCTCAGTCATACCAAGGGAAGGAAAAGATCCCTACCTACAGTATATCTAAGTTATAGACAAATTTCCTTGATTAACTCAAACGTGAACATTTTCGCAAAAATCATGGCCACAAGATTGGTACACCCATATCAGATGGGTTTTTATCCCCGAAAGGCAGGGAGCTGAAAATGTACATAGGGCAATGGACATAATCCATAACTGTAATGCACCGTGATTTGGGGAGTAGATGCCGCGAAGGCCTTTGACAGGGTTAGTAGACCTTGCATGTTCCAGGTCCTTAAAAAAACATGACTAAGGCCTAACTTCTTAGCAAGCATTCAAGCCCTTTATAACTCCCCCCACAGTGATAGTGAAGGCATCAGGCTTTCTCTGCAAACCAAATTGGGGAAACATGGGCAGCCCGCAATGACGGGAGATTGGATCCAAGGACAACACCCCAAAACAGGCTATTTTTACTATTTTTACTAAAATAGAGAAGCATATACTATAGAACTGAAAGAGTGAATAATCTAATCCATACAGTATTATCACCATGTTTAGATAACAATTGTGTGATCTGGAATAACACTATAGGTCTTGTTATGCACCTGTGAATGACAAGTCTATTGAGACACTTCTCCCTCCATTAGAGAGGTGGCGAGAACGTTTGGTTAGTGTTAGGACCTGCAAAAAGGGTATACCTTGGCGTGGTTACAGGCTTAAAATAATTTGGACAAAGAATTTAACTAAATGACACTTAGTTATGAGAAGAAAGACAGATAAGTATTAAACTATATAATTTGTCATATTAGATAAGTATTGTGGCTTTTTGTATTTTGTTGTATACAGTACAGGACTGCTACACTATATCTGCACAAACTACAAATGTACATTTAAGCTATTACACTTCCCTAAAAGATCCATTACACTAGTCTGGTTTTGTATGGCCATGACTGTTTCTCTAGCATAATAACACAGCATGTGTCTATCTTTGAAAAATGGTCATTAAACAGTTTATATTACGTTTAAACTGTTATGCCTTTTAATGTTGGTACACTAAATCTTCTAATAAACTCACAACTTTAGGGGATATAAGTATAGGGTAAAGAAATGTCATCGCAAAACTCAGAATTCTGGAAATCTGGTTTCTGGTCATAAGTAATATACTTTGCCATTAGCAAATTCCTGGTGCTAACATTAAAGAATATTGAAGAACACAAACATTTAGGCACATATTTACTAAGCAGTGCTACTTCAGAAGATACTGGCCCATTTAAGTGAATGGTCTATAAAATGTCTACTGCCAGCATAAAGGGTCTTAGTACAGAGCACTACTTAGCAAATATTCCCCTTAATCATTTGAAGTGGGTGTTGCTGCCTGAGCTTTATATAATTTATAGTTTTTTAACTTTTTTTTTCTAGTCTAAATGTAGAAAACAGAGGGAAACAAAATATCAGGGAGTTCTAATGTGTGGTTTGCTATATGGCCTAATCTTGAGTAGATATTCTTGGTCCAGGTAAGGACTCTGTTTTGTAGGACATTTTGTATTTTGTGTGCCTCTTGGCAAGCTCTGGTAATTCTGGGAAGAAGCCCCAAACAAAAACAAATACAGTATGACGTCTGTTGAGTTCCAGGTATGAATTTAGAACAACTTGTGGGTTTCTGCCAATATTTCTTCCACATGCGGTGCTAAAAACATCAATACATCAAATTTTAAGCAATTGGATTTCCTTGAAAAAGTTTCAAATGTTACAGTTCATTAGCTAAATCTTTTATATTGGCAGAATGCTGCAAGTGGCAATTGGAATGTCTTTATTTGAATGTATCACTCAAATCAATGACACTGCTTTTTTATCTACATGTCTCAAGTGCCCAGTGCTTAAAAGTTAATGCAGTAAAGAGGTTTCCAACAGTTCAGCTCTCTACAGTACTTGCAATAACTCATTTTCCACATGTACTTGTAAAGTAATCAAAGAAAACACAGCAGCTTGTAGCCTGGCACCACCTTAGTTCCTGCTGTTATATTTATTTGTATATTTACATAGACATACACAAACACCTTTAAGTATATTTCGAAGTCTTCAAAGTGGTTATTGTTTTTTTAAATAATATATACCAACTTTAATAGAAACAATGATTTGTTTTATCATGAACATAAAAAAATATCAGAGTATAAAGAGATACAATTTAACAGCATAAGATGTGGCTTTCCAATATGTTGAATTATACTGTATGTAGTAGTATCTGTTATAATTTCCTGTGTATATATTTTTCAGAATGGGTAAAGGACTGTGAATTTTAATATACTGATATTTTATATCCCTTTTTGAGTGGTCACAGATTTTTACCATTACTATGTAGTATGTTATCAACCCAATAATTCCTTATACATTTTTCATTAGTATACCGTATGTGGTTTTCAATTACAAATGATATTTAACAATGGGTGATTATATGTGTAGGTTTTTATTTTATGATTTGGTGGGACAGTGTGCCTATTGGTTTTGATGTAGAAAATAAACCATTGAAGGTTAAAGCCTAAAACATATCATTGGATTCTTACTGACCCTACCTCGAGGCTGTAGTGCCAAGCTAAGGTATATGTGTTAATTTTATTCAGTTTTAAAAGTAAATTCCATGGCGGACAATGGGTTTTGATTTGTTATGTGTGAATGTCTACTGTATAATAAAACACATGCACATGAACAAACTAATATGTTTTATCTTGCCATCAAAACATTTAATATTTGGAGTAACCCAGCAGTTTACATGTTGGTCCCGGCAGATAAGATGGTTCTAAGAAGTAAAAGTGTTTGTAGAGCATTGTACCATTTCTAGCAAAGAGCAGTTCACACCACAGGTTTTAATTTCATCAAACTGAGCTGAAATAGCCTTGAAATAACATCAGTTACAATAATCTTGATAGAGATTCCTGCAAAGAGTGACAACCACCGATTGCAGTATAGAAAACAGATTTCCAACAGAGAATGGGAAAAAAAAAAGAATGTTAAAATCACAGAACCAACCAAACCCTACCAAGTTATAAATCATACGTATATGCATACAGTGCTATTTCTGGGTCTATACATACCGTACCTTTATGGATATGGAACAAACACCTAGTTTTAACACCCCATTATCTTATCAGAACAGAAATGGAAAGCCTCCCATCCTATTCCTTTCCTGACATCCTCTAGAAGTGAGCAAAAAAGCTGTGACATTCACTGAAAGTCATAAGGGACACTACACATTAGATGGGCACATTAAACGTCAATAGATACATCAAAGGGATATGTAAAAATGAATACATTAGCAATGCAATTGGCTTCCTTAAAATGAATATAATCAACCTTAAGGCAAATATTGGTCAGTTTTTATTTTCACAGATACCCGAAGTTGCGTGCATTTCGAATAACTCATTCCACCGCAACTGCTTGTTAGAGAAGATGGAGGGCACTTGTGTGTTGAGTAGGATCAAATCTCTTCTTTCATAAATAATGGTAGAGAAATCAACCACATCAAATATTTCAACTTCCAATGCTTAAAAGCGAACTGAAAATGTATTTGTAGTGTCTGATTTTCCTAAAAAAAATATAATTGCAACTTGCTTATTTTTGTCCTAAGCCGAATAATGAATACCAGACTCATTGTCAACATGTCAGCTTTTAAAGCAATAATTGAACCGGGTCAATTTTTTTTTTAACCTTTATGTGAACCAAAAATATGGAATTATCTACTTTTTGCCAGTGTATCGAAAATACATGCAGTATGGCTGCCAGGGGCATGGACATGAAGCTGAAATGTTAGCTCAAAATGATTTTGCAGCTTTCTCTGTTTCAGCAGAGCAAGTCTGATCCACAGGAACCACAGTGTTAAAGTTAAATATCTGACAACTAGGGTGACCCCAGACTTTTGTAACGGATCGGGGGAGTCGCAGTTCCCAGCGTGTCCCCGTCACCCCAGGTTCCACAGTGCCTAGTCCCTCCGCTCCCCTATGTCCCCAATCTCTACCTTCCTCCCTCAGCCATTCCTCCACGGCACGGTCCGCACGCCCTGGCTCACATTCTGTGTGCGCGCGCACAGTCCCCTCCCCCAGCGCACGCGTTCACGATCGCGGGTTCTCTATCGTGGGTCACGCACTCCTCGGCGTGCCTCTGTCATCCCTGTCCGTTCCCTACCTGCGCGTGCATAGCAGGGTTACAGAGGGTGCGCGCACCCGCTCCAGTTACTTGCCGCCCCCACGCTCTGTCTCCGCCCCCCGTCGGTTGCAAGCTATAACCCTTGATTACCTCCCTGTTTCCTCCCCTGCTCTCTCTGACTTATCCCTGCAAGTACCCACTCAAACCTCTGCTCCTCCCTGCATCCCTATTGGCCTTCCTTCCCATATAACCCCACTCTGTCCTCTCAGTCCTTGCTCTGCATTGCTTTCCTGTAGCTACTGTGTGTGCAGTGTCTATGCCTAGCTCCCTTGTCTGTTTCAGCCCTAGTTCCTGTCCCTGCCTGTTTGGATTCCTTTGGCTTGAACTTGAACTCTGCTTTGGACTTGGCTACGCTGCTTTCTCCTGTCCCTTGAACCCTGGCTTTCGGACATCACTACGCTGCTCTCTCCAACCCCTGAACTCTGGCACTTGGACATTACCCTCCGATCTCTGGCACCCCGGACTCAGCAAGTATTACATTAACCCTTACTCTCCAGGCCCGGCAACGCTACTACCACACTCCGGGCATGCCCTCACTTCTGGCCAGGTCTGCAGACATACAGGCGTTACAACTTTTAAATAATGTAGTTCAGCTACAGAAGACCAGGTTAGATAAATCGGATTTATTTTTTCTAAATTTGTATTGTTATATCTTTTATTCAAAATGCTGTGAAGTCACTTCTCCACGACCAAGTAGAATCTGAATTCCATTTATTACAATTTGGATTTGGATCAGACTCGGATCGGCCAATTCCGTTGGTCCGTGGATTTCTGCAAAAATCAGTCTCAAAAAGGGCGATTCGTCTTTTCCAGATTTTTTTTTTTGCTATCACTGACAATCCAATCCACAGATCCTGCAAAATCTGGGGGATTTTAACAATTTAATCCGCAGATTCAGCAGTGCTCTGGTGAATTTTTACAATCTAATCTGCGGATTGTAATGTTAAAATCCCCCAGCCGATTGTATCCAATGGCAGTTTTGGATTCATCCGCACAGATTGAAACTGGAACAATCCATCAACGGATTTTACTCTGTAGAACGGATTTTGAATGGAAAGTCTGGGAAATTCCTACTCAGAGGCTCCCCTGTCACGAAGAAGCAATGTCAAGGTATATTGATTTACGGCCTTCTGTATGTAAACATAAATATTTGTAGACTAAAGAGAGAACGCTTTCTGGAAGCATCTCCTACAAAGGATAATGAAACACGTCAGTATTTTTATTAAAGCCAGTGTTTGATCTAAAGGAAAATCAAGTCAACAGAGTTACAATACATTCAGGTTACATGTTTAACCTGTAATTAGAGTGGATTCGTAAAGCACTCAGGCCCAAATGTATGAAGCTCCGTTAAATCAGGGCAAATAACGTAACATTACCTAAATAAGTAACAAATGTTATCTTCCCTGAGTTTATCGTGTATCCACTAAGCTAATGATATGCAAAAATAGTGTCCATCGCCAAAAGCAGTATTGCAATAATAAATGCATTAGCGAGTACGTCAATAGCAGAGATGCGTTAAGCAAAAAGTGCATGTGCACATTGGGAAAAATGTAACATCTGTTCAAATTAATGCAAGTGCGTTCCAGCCCGTAACTCACGTGCATTACCTAATGAGGAAAAGAGAACGCGATATAAAAAATAAATGTGGTATTCCTTGTTAATTGACTTTGTTCATGTTTTGTTTGATCACTTAATTTTTTTTAGCCACAGTGCTTTAACTGTGTGTATGAATATATGTCAAGTATTTCCGTCTCTTTCTAATTATTCCAAAATATATAACATATCATGGTAACTGTTAGAAACATACCGTACATCAGGGGTGCACGAGATTTTTCTGGGGGCACTCAGAGGCATTTAAATTAAATTCTGAGGGACCGCGCGAGGCATCTGCAATTCAACGAACCGAGATTCAGAGGCTTGGGTGACAAGTTGCCATGGCAACGAGGCATCAAGTGATGCAGTGGGGTCATGTGACATCATGTCACAAGACCCCACAGCATCATATGATGCCGGCATAAAAGGTAAGGGTGCGCGAGCACTAGGGTGAGCAGGCAGGGGGGCGCAGCTACAAAAGTTTACGCACCCCTGCCCTCCATTACGTTTAAACAAATAAATACATTACACCGTTTGATACATAACCTAAATGATACCAGGATAATACACAACTCCAGCGCTAACACTCATATGTATAAATGATTAGTGTTAAAATCAAAAGTGACCAATGATATATCACAATCGAGTATATTACTGGTGTTCAAAAAATTCCCCTCTGTGATGAAGTCCTAGAGCTGGGAAGTCACTAGGATTGTTCAAATCCTTTCTAGAAATGTTTGAAGAAATAGTTCTCCTTGGCCCTGATCCTCGTGAGTTAGTGCTCAGTGCAATATGTGGATGAAGAAAACAAAAACAGTGTATAGAATATACAATAAATGGTGTTAATTCAATGTTAATTACATACACCAGTATTCCTGTGGGATGATATATTGTGTCTCCAGAAACCACCAGTCAGTATCACCAGATATCAAAATACCCTTAAAGTGGCTATATATCTCCACGTGATGGTATATTTAAAGAACCTTACAGTGAACATACATTAATATGAACAACCACAGACCTCACATGATGGAATAGTAGAATATGAGGATGAAATTCCCTTGGAGGATGAAGTATACTTCAGTCATTAGAATTATTTCATGTATATATGATGATCATACCCCTGAGGAAGCAAATTTGTTTCGTGAAATGCGTAGGGTGATACTATCCAACAGCGTTTACTGTGAGGAAGTTACTGACGTCACTGTGTTTTAGAGCACCGTGAGCGTGAAATGTGTCAGAGTACCTTTTTGCCCTACTCCATGATGTCACCCATTCCAATAAATTATTTTTAATATTAGCTTTTGTGCTTAGCCCTATCATTGCTTGCAGTGCACCACTTTATTTCTCCAAACCTTTGGAATTACTCATTAGGCCTGTATTACATTAAGCACGTGTGCGCGCGTCAATGAGAAATACTTGTCTCCCTATGACAGTTTATCTAGTGCAGATGGGTGCGCGCGCACGGCAGAGAGCATTGGCTTTGCAAAAAGCGTAGGGTATCCTTTAGTGCGTTAGGATTAACGTAGTGTTCATTTTGGTTAATGTTACGGTAAATAGGCTAACTGAGTTTTGGACATCTGGGCCTCAAAGGTGCTAATAATCAGGGCTCCTTCAGTAAAGAGTGGGGGTGGGGGGGGAAAGGGGAAAGTGTATACCAATTTTTTGGTTACATGACAAATACTAAAATAGGAGAATAATATTGGGTAGGAGACCACTTGTTAAAGATGTGGTATAGTTTTTTTTTTTTAATAGTTAGTAATGTGTCCTCCAGAAAATTGGATGAAACATACCTTAAAATCAAATCTGTTTTGGAAGTTTTAGAGAAAATACGGTTGTCAGCCATCATGCTCTCCAGTATGATTATTACTATAATAATGTAATTCTTACTGTAAGTGGTCATTTAACAGCAGTTCCAATTACAAATAATGGATAGGGCAGAATAAGAACCAAAGAGACTTGTAATTGTGCTATTTTTTTTTTACCTTGTAAAAACTCCACAATGACTGCTCGTTTTGCTTATAAACCCACTGAGTTCATATTCCACATGTATTACTTCCCATAAGAAAAGGTACAATGTGGAAACAAAAGACCTTAGCAGATTTGTCAAATTAAGTATATTTTAAGTTTTTTTAAACATACAATGTGATTAACATAAATAACTTATTCCAATGCAGTCCATAAATCAGTCTGCTGTGTCTCTCTGTATAAATTGACAATGTGACAAAAATAAGATCAAAACAATATGTAGGTACCATTGATTGATGGATTGCACTGGATCTATACATCAAGGGGGCTCACAATTGTAATTGTATGTACATTTTTGTGGGGACACAGCAATTTCACAGCCAAGAGGGATTCTTTATTCCCTCAAGTATGGATCCACTCTTGATTGATAGAGTGAATGTTTTGTACCTGAGCATCTCATAGGCACAAAAGCAAGATAGACATGACCTTCCTATATAAAACGTCTGCATCATCTGCCTTTGATAGCTATCTGTTTTTTTTTTTTTTTTTTTACATCTGTGTTAAGCTCATGGAATCTTTGTAAATCCGTATTGAACTTGAGGAAGAGAGGAGAACTCTCGAAAGCTTGTCTTATAATATCTATTGTTAGTCCAAATAAAAAGGTATCACCTAATACTGAAGTACTCAGTTAGTCTGCACTATCACAGCAGGACTAACAGAGCTATTTCTACTTAATATAATATTTATGGCATCATGATCTTAGCACGTCACCATATTGGATGTTAAAAACAATATGTAAATTAGCCCTGTTCAAAACATCATCTACATGTTCACAAACAGGTTGCCACATGACACAACTACCAGGTCATTGATATGGGTTATAAGTAACTGGATTATATATATATATATATATATATATATATATATATATATATATATATATATATATATATATATATATATATATATATATATATATATGTAGAGGTATCAGTACCGTGTTACCCGAGCTTCAATAATCAAAAAATAAATAGATGATACCGTTCTGTGGCTAACGAAATGCTTTTATTTGTGCAAGCTTTCGAGATACACTGATCTCTTCTTCCGGCGATGTTACAATAAATGAAGCAAGCAAAAGCTATACTATAAACAGTGTCTATTGGAATGTTATCTGTG